>NC_142723.1:3472750-3626000 GCF_055471065.1 Atractosteus spatula | reverse complement strand
TAGCATCCTTATCCACCCCCAAATCTGCCACCAGCGCAATGTTAGTCTCATGCTTCAATACTTGATCATAAAGCGAACAATAGCATTGCAGGCTGTACACAATACCCCCTGTATATTAAGCGTATGCTAATGTAAATCTTACATCTGTTGGGCTTTCTGGTAGGTTCATCAACATGAAAAAAGTTGTATTATTTTTTATTTCTTTCTTGTTCTTATCTTCATCTCCAACACAGCACGACAATGCCAGGATGCTGTGCTATACAGAAGTTTCTGTTTTTAGTAACAGCCACTTTTCAAAGGAATGTAGATGCCTTTAAGGGAATAGCAAACTTATTGAAAACCAAGCTTAGCTAATTGTAAAGAAATAAGAATATTACTGAAAACTGACTTGAAATGATGATCACATTTTCCCAGTCAATTTATAATCTGTCTAACATGCAACAACGTTCAACTCAGTAACATCCGAGCTCTCAAGCAGTCCTTAAGAAATACATGACCTATGATCAAAGCAACACTAAACATATAACATGGTTAAAGAATAGTTAATGTCATTTTGGACAGTATTTCTATATGGAGATTAAACGTGCCTGAATACATACATAAATCTGATTTTTGACTGCAGAAAAGCAGTTCCTAGTTTTAAGGCATTTGCCACTTAGAACAACAACGTTATAAAATTGAATTATTATTACATGAATAACAGCTTGTTTTGGAGGACTCTTTCAAGGCAAAATAATTCAGTGTGAACAACTGCATATTAATACCTAGACTTCTTTCAACTTCAAGAAAGCTGATTTAAATTAACTGATAAATTTGAATATAGTAATGTAACTTTACTGGTATGAAACAGCACTGCATTACTTTGTCAGTAAATTAAAGGACAGAAGCTTTAATTTGGATCCACAGGTAGATCTTTGTCTTATTGAAATGCTTAGAAGTGTACTCAGAATTTATGGAAGTTTGGTGTTTGAAGTCAAAGTAACAGCCAGAAGACCTACTTAATGCTATTTATTTCTAGATATTCTAGGTTTGCTTCCTATTTGTACGTGCAGGTTTCATTTATAAAAGATGTCAGGTTTAGTTGAGGTTTACCTTATTATGTCCAGAAGTACATGATAAATTGCTTAAACTGGTTTGCACTGGGGTGGTTTTTACGTACCGAAATCAGTTCTACAGTATCTTATGTCTCCTAGCTAGCAAACCATTCCTAATATCAGTCACTCGAACTGAAATGATTGTACAGGTGAACATGAAAAGACCTTCATACACACTTTAGTGTTAATAGCATCACCTAAGTAAAACAAACTATTGTGTCCTTCCCTTAGGAGCAAACAGAGTGCTTTACACATTTGTCATGTAGGAGCATTTTTAAGTTCAAGTTTTAACATCCTGAGACCCTGTTGTTTTTTTTTGCAAACCTTGATACTCTGTTTGCCTTAGATCCTTCTCACCTGCAATTATTTTCCCCTTTTTGAAAATCACTGAGGAAACAAGTCTCTCCAGTTGTCATTTTGAAATGACACACGACTGAGGCGTCTTCACACACCACTTCAAACGCAAAAAAAAAGAAATGAGTTAAAGGATTGTCAGAAAACAGGCAAAGTGCTGAATTTGATCAATATTGTACACCAGTGTTGATCTACAGAACAAAAAGAAAATAATTTTGAATATTAAAAATTCAAGAAAAGAAAAATAAAGAATAGATGCGGCTTTTTATAAATATCATTAAACATCAATTATACTATATTAATGTATGACAGCTATACAGTACCTCACACATACTGTATGGTAATAATGGAGAAACAAAACACATGGTAAAGAAATGCTTCCGTGCAAAGGGTTTTGAGAAGAGTCACTGCATAGACTCCTTAAAGCACAACTACAAGATAACTCTATATTCAAAACAGGCCAAAGTAAACATGAAGAAAAGACCACAAGGCACGTGTGAAAGTGCAAAAGATGAACATAATCTCTGCAGATCCTAAAGGAAAAGCGTAGGCTATCTTTTAAGATTTGGAGTGTCCTGCTGAAATAAGTGTACTGCTACCCTGTGCTAAGGAGTCCAGGTTAATTGGTTCCTATTCTGGTGGTCATTTAAATGATTCTGAACTTCTTCCATTAACGGCCGACTCACAGGGATGCCTCTCCTCTGCTGCCTGAGCAAGATAGATTCCGCCATTAATCTTTGTGTTCTTTTAGCCTGCAGACAACATTAAAGGGAATAAGAAAGGTGTTATGGGTGCTTTACTGCTTCTGTTTTTCCCTGTGTATATGTATCAGAGCTGAAGAGCGTGCTGGCTGCAGGAAAATTAGCAGAGGTCTCTGTGATGGAATATGCTGCGCAGTTCATGAGATATTACCACTCGGAGTTGCACTATGCCGGCAGCCACATCAACCCTGCTATGCCACTGGGCAAAGGTTTTCATTAATCAACCCCTCAGATCTATTCTTTATGATGTTTTTGACATTTTACAAGCAATTTTTCATTTTTTATTACCCCAAGGAAAACAAAAAAGGAAAAAGAAGCATTAAGGGTTTTTTTTTTCATTCAAGGCTTATGGTTTTCAGCCTAAGATCTTTTAAATGGCCTAGTGTTTGATTTCTGTTTCAGAACCAGCCATGAACCACTGAAGTCTGGTGCAAATGCAGAAAGAGCAACTTCTTTCTGGACATTTCTGTGCTTGCTGGTGCTGCTTTGCTTAGGCCAAGTGCACAAACTATATTTTGTCATCAATCAGTACATTTATCCTCAACAAGGATGGAAAAAGAAAAAAATAAGGATAATTCTTATGCACAGGATTTTTTTATAAAAGAGCTGTTGAAGAAACATTTGGTTTATAATAATTAATAATTACTTACACTTATGTCGCTCTTTAAGAGCTCCACTCAAACAGCTTTACAGGTAATGGGGACTCTCCTCCACCACCACCAGTGTGCAGCCCCACCTGGATGATGCAACAGCAGCCCTAGTGCGCCAGTACATTCACCACACATCAGCTCTCAGTGGGAAGGATAACAGAATGATGAAGCCAGCTCATAGATGGGGATTATTAGGAGGCCAGGATTGGTAAAGGCCAATGGGAAATTTGGCCGGGACACCGAGAAAATACCCCTACTGTTTTCGAGAAACACCCCGAGGTTTTTAAGGCCCACCGAGAGTCAAAACCTCGGTTTTACGTCTCATCCGAAGGACAGCGCCTTTTTACAGTACAGTGTCCCCGTCGCTATACTGGGGCATTAGGATCCACACAGACTTTAGGGCGAGCGCCCCCTACTGGCCCTCTTCCAGCAGCAACCTTCGTTTTTCCTAGGGGGTCTTCCATCCAGGTACTGACCAGGCTCACTCCTGCTGAGCTTCAGTAAGTTGTGCGTTGTGAGTTGCAGGGTGACATGGTTGCTGGTTTCAAGAACATACAAACCATCCAGACTGTCCCAGACCCCCCAGAGAAAGTACTACACAAAAAAAGAGACAGATATGGAATTATTAACTCTTTATACCTGGGCCTCCTATGATTATTTGAAGTAATATCAGAATTCCTTCACACAGCACTGTTCTTTCCTTAACCTTTCTCACATACTGTATGCTTAACATCTATGGTTGGGAATTTTTTTAGATCTCTGTAATTTTTAATCATACAAATCTTTAAGATCATGCAAAATGCATTCAAACCCTCCCAAGCAGGAGATGAATATAGGTTGCCAGTTCGTTCATGCTCCTGTGGGTTTAAATTCAGCCATTCCAGTGTAAAATAGCAGCTAACGGCACAGACAAAAATACAACAGGAAGCATACAGCTGCTGCGCAGATAGTGTATATCACTGTGCAAATGCTTTTAGAAGTCTTGTCCACATTCTTTATTTGCTTTGATACTATCATCATTAGTTTTAGTCCCTTACACATTTTATTGAATATCACCCAAGCAGTAACTTCAGAGATATGACCTTCATTGAAATATGCTTCAATATTGTAACCAACTGGCAGACTTGCAATAACAGAGACTCCATATCAATTTGAAGATGGGGAGGAAACCGTACTCCAAGCAGGAAATCCTGGAATGTGTCGCCTTTATCTTTCTCACAATTGAAAAACCGCATTCTGGATTCTGAGTGGCTTCGGGATGAGTTCCCAGCAATTTATTGTAGAGGAGAGCAACAATTAATAATTAACAGTCTTCACATGAGAGCGAACTCTGGTGGTGCCATCTCACAGATAAATATACCCACAGGAGAAACATGCTGGATCAAAGAGCGCTTCTAAAGTTTGAAATGTAGTCTTTTTTTTTCTCCTTTATTTTAACTACTTTAGACCCATAAATGTCTGGGTTACACATTCACAATCACCATTTAAAACTACATATGTGATCCTACTGAAATAAAGCACTGTAGTTGTTTTTCCAGATCACCTTAAATATCACTAAGTAACATTTTATTGTGAATCTCATTTCACTAGGTTCATATTTGTGTTATAATAGTGTATAAATATTACATTACCTGCTGATTACCTGCTGAAAGGAAATGGTCTGCCAGTTAGTCAGATTAGCGTATTTCTTAACTAATTTTAGTGTGGATGGTTTTGTCTTGTTTATGTACTATCCTCTAGTGCCATCTGATGGCTGAGGGAGCTGAAAGACAATGACCAGATTTGATTAAACAAGGTATAGTTTCTTTCTGCAGGCACAGTGACGGCACATTGCTGTAGCTTGTCAAAAGACCTCTGGGAATATTCTATATTTTATTGTGCTTTACTCAACACAATTCCACAATGCAATCCCATAAGGGCATATTATACAGTATAAGAAAAAAAAACATCCATAGTACTTATTCATTCCACATATCACATAATATAAATCATGAAAACACTGTTGAGTTGAGTTAATTTGCTCCTAATAGAAAAGCCTGACCTTTGTTTCTTCATGAAAACATGAAAGTCAAAATGTGTTCAATTGAACAATGACAGTCAAGAGTACTACTCAGATGCTATAAATAATTAAGATTATGATACATACATATGCATCTTAGATATTATTGTCTGGAATGGGCACATTACAGTTTTATTAATGGGGATTAATTGCAAAAATCTTTTTTTTTCCATAGTGATAAATTGCATTATAGTTAGTATTAATGGAAAGCTGTCTATGTTTTTTTTAATATACTTGGACTATGGCATAGCACATCAAAGGCCATGCATACAGGATAAACATGAGGGAACTCCTAAAGATAAACATGTCCTCCTGTAGGTAGATCAGTGTCAATCTATAGTATAATACAAAAGCCCTATTAATCAAATGAGGGGATCACTCAAAGATTTGTGTAAAGTCAAGATAAAGCAGGACACTCCAGTCACCCTGCACTGCACCCCAGCTCAGCTTCTCTGCTCACTGCACCCCCTACTGGGCGTAGCTTGTCTGCTCACTGCACCCTGGACCAGCTTTACTGCATGTACTGTATGCTACATTTAACAGTGACACGGGCCCTGACCAGTGCAGTTCACATAGGGCAGGCTGGAAATCAAAGCCATCTCATCTCATACTGACATGCTGCCAACATCGACCGGGCTGAGTTTTTTTGTTCCAGCGAAACCTCTTAGATAAACACAAGCAGTTTAACTATTCTCCTTTTCTTCTCCTCTGTGTCTGCACTTCAAATGGGCCTCTCTCATCTCTGTCAATAGCACTTATCCTGCTCCATCCACATTAATCCACACATTGTGAAGAACTTTCCCACTTCATTTGTTAATCCTCGTCCCCCATCTTAGTTTTCTGAACTTTTTTCTTTGGTAGTTATATATCATACCTTAGCGTAAAAAGGCAATAGGCTTCATTGCGTTTTTTTTTTTAATTAACGTACTGCATTCCTTGTCTAAAACTAGGTAGTAACTTTTTTTTCCTTCACTATATTAAGCAGGCAACTGATTTCTGGCTCCTGCTTTTGTTCTTTTTAAAAAAGCTTTCAAATCCTTTACTAACAAAACATCTATCATCAGACCAGAAGCATCAGTGTTAAGCAGACATTTATAGTTTTCCTCCTTTCCTTAATATAGATGTAAATGTGACATCTTCTCAAAAAATAAAGTCAGCTGAACTAAAGAAAATATATTTCCACGTATTCATGCAATGCTATGTAATGCAGGTGTACTGAGAAAACTTCTCCGTAGCAAGAAAGAGAGAGAAATATTCTCTCATGCCCACACTTGGGTGTGCAATTTCATAGCCTGGAAACCAATTAAGCATCAATGCAAAGTGATCCTATTACAATGTTCAGCCAAACATGTTGCTCCTTAGCAATCTTTCACTCACACAGATACTTCATCTGTCACCATAATGGGGTTGTTTCCACTCAATTTAGCTGCATAATAAACCCTTATTAATGTGCTTAATTCACTAAACACGTTTAGAGTTATTTAAAAGTTTGTATGGCTTACAAAAAGAACTAAGTTTTATGAAGCTAAAACTCGTCGTCTAATCAGAAAGCCCCTCCAAAATGACATTTGTGCTTTTTGGCTTAAATGAACAGCCGGGTCACTTTGGAGCATTGTATTTAATTCAATTTCTAACTCTTTTCATGTCTTTAACTGTATTTAAATAGGTCTGAAGGTATACTATCGTGGCCCTGCTCCCCCAGGGGCTCTGTGAGACCCACACCATGTCCCAGAAGGAAATTGAGACATGAGGGTCTGTCTGTCTGCAATTCAGCCTTGCTTCAGTTCTCTGCTTGTTCACTCCCCCTCTGTCTGTTTTATTTTTTAACAATCTCATTAAATCTTATGTCATTTTCCGAAGTGTACTTATGCAATTAATGTACATGCCCTGGTAATGCAAACAGATTTTTTTCACAGATGTCAAAGATGAAAGAACATACAAAGGAATTCTGTACTGCAGGTGTAAAACGTTATCTTAGTCAGGAGAAGAAGCTATTGTGATTACTGAAAGGTGTCTTACAGCACACCCTAAACTTTAGTGACTACAAGTCTTCTCTAAAAGTCTCACTCCCTGATCATGATGCAAATACAGTATGTTAAAGTAGAAATGGTATAACAAAATATCTCAACACCAAAAAAACAAATAAAACTCAACACAAGAAATATGCATTAAAAATCCTAGCAATGCAACAATACATTTACTGTACAGATACTGTACAGTACACACACTAGCATTACACTAAACCGATAGCTTCAACAGGAAACAGGCACTCAGCTGCATTTAATATAACAATTGCACAGGGAACAAAGGAATTCTGTACTTTTTTTCCTGCCAGTTGGAAATGGGACTATAGAGGTTGGGAGGGGTCTTTAATGATAAGCTGAGCTTTCCTTTGAACTGTAATATATTATAGATCTTTGAACTGGTTCTGTGGTCCACCAATTGTTTTACTAGCAGTATTAACAATTGTAGCCAAACTCCCTTTGTTCTTAATGCTTAGACTACCATACCACACTGTGATAGCAAAAGTAAGGATGCTTTCTAATAACATTCTATAAACTCACTCTAAAATGTTTTGACTTGCCCCAAAAAAGTTCAGCTTTCTGACAAAAAATACTCCGACTAGTCTTCTTAAAAATGCAAACTTGTATTTGCGGCAAAGTTTAAATGCTCATCAATTACTGTTCCTAGGTATTGGAAACACTGAACAACCTCCACAGGTTGATTAATTAGGGAGTGAGGTTGAAAATCGAACATACTGTATTACAATCACAAATACATACTGTATGTCAGTAATCAACATCATTAACACTGATAGTGCATACTGTAATATATGATAACCTGTCATATAGATCATAATCACTTTATGACCAGCAAGGCAAGCTTATTTAAAAGTCCCTTTTCCCTAACATCAGCACTGTAGGTAGTAAAAAGACTAGTCCCAGTATTAAACGGGCAAGTAGGGATTGTACTTTTGAGCAGCATTAATTATTTGCTTTGTTTTTAAATAAAAAAAATCTCCTTACTGAAAACCCTCCAAAGAAATAAAACCCAGGAGAGTCCTGGGAAGCACTAGATAATGAAAACACTGTTACAAAAGCAATTAATATGACCTCAAGCATTATCATCTGAAACAAGAGTACTGTATGTTCAACTTACAGTAAATGGCAACATGCATGTAACTCCAAGCTAGTGTTACTCTTATTTCCCTAGGAAGTAAAGACCATTTCAGGTGGACAGCTGTTTGTTATTAAACACAAGGTACGGTAGCTCTACAGCAGTCTACAGAATTTGTAAAGAGCCAGTGTGCACAAGGATCATGAGAAGATATTTACTGACCTAAAACAAGCCATTGTGCTATACTCTTAAGAACTAAAACAAGGCATTGTGCTATACTCTTAAACGACAGAATAATTACATTTTAATAGTGATTGAGAATTGCACAACACCATGTCTGTCATACAGCAGGGTATTTTATATTCATCGATGATTGACACATTAGAATAACCTTGCTCATTCTAAAGAACTCTTTTTTTTATTTTGCCCTTAGTACCAAACATGAATGAAACTCCAGAATGGCACCTTAGAAACTTTTATTCAAAATACAGATGAAACAGTCTTCTTGCTCTGATATATGAAATTACAAGAGCTCCTGGAATTCACTCTCTGCTCTGCCAGATCCTGTCAACTTCTCTCGACTCAATCCGAGCAAAGTACTGTATTTTTGCTTACAGTCAATAAAAATCCATATAGATATATCCTGGATTTCTAGCATTAATTCTCCATCGTTGTGAATGTCTTTGAGGTCACATTTCAACATGAAATGATGAGTAAGAACAGGACCTAAAAGGATCTTCAAAAAGTCAATAAATAGCCTAGATATGTTTATCCAACATCTGATCTAATTTCAACAAATCTAATTTTCTTTATCTCCTCTATAGGAGGAGGAGTCTGAATAGAGACCTCTGATACAGTAATATAATTTGCACATTTTTTAATTATTTGCAACGAGATAAACCTTGACAAGTAATTATAACTGCTTTTACCAGCAGAGGGCAGACTCCAATCTTAAAACCTATAAATGAAACATTGAAAAATATGCATTTGTAACATTTAGAAATGGCGAAAAGGGATTCAGATTTTCTGCTCATGCAGTTAGAAGCTTGTAGACTTTTACCCGAGTTACAGAGTGTTTTAAATATAGAGTCCAGTGTTTCGATAAAGTTAAGACACTGCGCTAGCATTTGCTTTCATTTTACATTGAGCTTTCCCTTGACGTCTGTGATCCGGTATCTTCTGTTTCTCAGTATGTTATTTATGTAGCTGATGTTCATTTCTTCTTGAATAATATAACAGAGGAGGAAATACAGCGGGGGATTCTTCGTGGAAAAGAAATCCTGTATACTGCTGGCCTGGACCCCCACACCCCCTGCCTTAAGCACTCACATCTAACAGTGGCTTCAGACAAGAAGGAAACCAGAGCTTCAGTTCAATCAGGGCCTGTGGGAGCTACATTTTTTAAAAGCAGCAAACACCCGGCATGCACACAATCTTAATACAAGTACAAATGTACATGCCTCCTTAGGAATTTCATTAGCCTGTGCTGCTGCAGGCACTTTTAAAATAGAGAGTGGGAAGAAAAAGTAAGGTGGTCAGAAATACAAGAAGAACTATTCCAGGCATAGATACTGTACCTCCCCTGCAATAAAGGCTATTGTGGCAAAATAGCAAGAGGTCCCCAATGCTGCTTCTGTATTAATGAATGTGAATATTCCACTGATTATAAGCAAGGTCTAATACAGGTGCACTTCGTGTAGAGAGGACAGAGTGAGAATGCGCATCGGGAAAAATGAAGGTTAATTTCACGCTGAAAAGTAGAAAGAAAGTGTACAGAAGCCCCCACCACTGAAACATTGTGTGATGTGGCGTTTGCTACTACTTTCTAACACAAAATTCGCCTTGACCTGTTCCTCTGCTGTGTACCCTCACAGATGCTGTATTAACCCACCAGATGGGGTTGTGCGGCAGGACTCCTGAGCCAACTGCGACAGGACCCAGCCCGGAAGAGAACCAGCCCCTATCCCCTGTGTTCAGGCATACGCTAGTCACACGTCCAAATACCCCCACATACGATGGAGGATTAAGAAAAAAAATCCCATTAGTTGGGGTATTATATTTCTAATAATTTGTGTCCGAGACATAATGAAAAAAGTCACCATATTCCCTGTCGCTTTGTTTCCTTTCAGGGGGACAGGAGAGACCAGCAGTCATGTGAAACATCTCAGTGTACACAGCTTTTATACCCCTGCTGCCAGCCGGATTGCCTCTTCCTTTAATTGGCTTTTGGACACTTGACAGTTCTGCAGCTTGCACTATCTCTCATGGTGTTGATGCTAATCAAGCAGCTCTGTGCTCCCCATGAGACCAATTTGTGTGGACAAAACTTTCCCCTAAGTGCCCAGTATCATATGGCTCTCATTTTTTCACAATTATGATGAGGGAAAGAACTTTATTGTGCTTTTCATTTAGTGCCCTGTGAAAAACGACAGACGAAATGCACGCCATATGGGCAGGATATTGGAGAGCTCGCATACAAAACGCTGGCAGATCTTAAAGGGTGGCAGAGAATCAGACAAGTAATACTCTGGGATAGCTAGCAAACAGCAAGATGTTTGTTAATCAGAAGGGTTTAATTTATTTACAGTACAGTGCAGAGATGTCTTGGCTCTGGGGTGGAAGATGCAAAACAAAACACTACCGAAAAACTACTGTGTAAGAGCTTAAAGAAACGTATCACATTTAAATCACAGAGTTTTAATCAGTAGATTTAACGTGTCAATTTGTGCAAAACAGAAAAAAATGCAACTGTTTTACTGAAGTCACATTTTGTTTCAACCGTGATGACCATGTCTTCATGGATAATAACGAGCTGAATCAAATCGCGCTAAATAGCCTTTGTGTGCACTGAACAAACCAGAACACATCAAGGGTGATGAGAAGTGAAGACAGTAAGACAATCAGTTAGGTGAAGTAACAGAGATACAGAAAACAAGGGGAGGGACAGTGCAGGAAATTTGCTTGCATGAAAATTAACTTCTTATCTTGCATTTAAAATTAATGGGGAATTATCCTATGAAAATGCATGAATACAGGAGCTTCAGGTGGTAAATATGTTTACTGTTCCTCTTAGTTCTGAAGAGCAAACCATAAAAAAATCCCATTTGTGAAAAAGTAAACTGTAAAAATGTAAAAGATCCCTATGGAGGAATTATTTACTGAGAGCATGAGGAGTACACAAGCACTCTAGCCTCTATTGTAGAGTACATGTAATAGTAACTCCATAAAAAAGAACAATCAGAAATAAAAATTGTTTGTGTGAAACCTGAGCTAGGAGTTAAAATATTATCCTCTCCTTAACTGGCAGATCTATAGGTAGTCCACCTTCACCAAATACTGAAATATCAGTGGCAAAGAGAGAAAATGTTTTCGCTTCGGCCATAGTGAAGTAAAAGTCTGTCACCTGTCTAACGTGGGCCCTTTTTTTTCAGAGACATCAGTGTATCAGTCAGGTTAACCCTCCCAACGTTCTCCAAGGCTGTATGAGATCTAGAACATTCTGTCTGTAAATTGTATTGATCTGCAGGATATGAAATACAGAGCATTGTGCTTTGCCAGTGTCCTCACTGCGCATAGCTCCCTCAGAAGAATGCTCTGAGCCCCCATAGATATTATTCACAAACAACAGGAGCAAGGTTTAAGTTCCAATTGCCTGTCAAGCTCAGATTTTGAACTATTTATAAATCACTCAAAAAATCCAAGGATTCAAATTATTCTTTTTCATCAAACTGCTCAAGTAGATGTTCTTCCATATACAGTCCTCTAGGTTCTTAAGCTACTAATCGTATAAGCCACACAATAACATTCATTGCTCCTTTATAACACATCTTCTCTAATTGGCACAGATATAAACCCAGATGTATGCAGAGATTAATTAAGTGAAGTGAAGGTTTACAAACCCTTTCAGTTTATTTCTTAAAGTGAATCAAGGCATTCATTTAATGCTTAAAGCAACACAGTACGACTGATATTCTGAAATAAATTTCTCTTTTCATTTTCCAAAGTTGGTAGCAGGCACAAAACAGAAAGCAGAATCCTCACTGAAAGCTGTAATTGGTCTGTCACTGTCCTGACATTTTCACTGTTTTACTGCATAATTATACTGTGACCTCAGTCCAAGGAACGGGGGAATGTGTGACCTTTATTGACAGGTGGCCTTTGCATTATGGGTGTTGAACACACAAACATGATATGTTCAGCAGTGGAGAAGGCAGTCTTTGTAGGCAGGCTCTCAATTTAAGTGGGAAAGGCGACTGTATGACAGGGACAGTGAAATATCCCATCTCGCTCTCTTTTTTGCTTCTGATGCCGAAAAGGAGAAATAAAATCAAATAAATATCATACCATAAAATTTTCCTTCCGAAAGTATGACCTTTGCTTTTAAGCTAAAAACCTGATTGAGGCTTCTCAGATAAATATGCCTGCTGTCAGTCTAGGTGACACCTGAGCCTGTAGCTCTTCGGTTCGACACTGGGATAGTCAGCAGAGTGTGTGAGGAGACACTCATCTCTTGCAGACCCCCGATCATTTAAAATAAAAAATAAGAACTGAAAGATCCAGGTAGTTTGATGTGTGTCAATAAAGGTTACATGCATGCACATCTGAACTTTAAACTGTGCAGCTTAAGGCATTTTATTACAGTATTGCATGTGTTGTGGAAGCAGAAAGCATTCACCTTTAAGTATTTATAAATATTTTTGTTCTGAATTATTTACAGGCCTCTCTAAACAGACACTTCAAATGGAGGTCAAGCTCACTGTTTTCAGTTGTGTGTCAAATGCAGTCACTCCGAGCCATTTTCTCAAAAAGACTGATTACTAGTTTCGCTTGCTTCAAACACTAGATCAGTCATCTCAAGCAGGATTGTCACTGTAAAAAGTAAAACTGCGTAATTATATGTCAAAGTAAAAGACTTGACAGGGAGGACAAGTATACAGTAATATGATTGGCACGATTATCCTTTTAACTAGAAGATGGACTCTCTTGAGCCCTCTGCTGTGGATGAGCCTACACAGTGTGACAGCTCAAGAAGGCTTTTCAAGCTTTGAATGGACTTGTAGCTATTCCCAAATTCAGAACTTTCCTGACAAAAGCTTATTTTTTGTCATCTTTCAATAAATGTAACAATATAGATGACACTAGAAACATCACAGCATCAGATACGGAGGGAGAAAAAAAATTAAATAGACCTCACTTTTAAATGATATTTTTCCCATCTTGAATTGATTTGTGAAACAAATCAAACGTCTTTTGATCAATATTGTAAATTCTATCTCTTCTTCTCCTAACACTTATGGTTCAATCTTAGTTTTGGAGCAGACAGCACAAGAATACTTCTGCAAATCTTCTGATCCTTGATCGAGGAATGAAACCTGTGTCTTTCAGAGTCTCCCTTGTAACAATATAATGTACTGTAATGTAATATGCAGTCAGTGTCTTTCAATATTTACTCTTCCTTCAGAGAGAGAGGCCATCAAAGCACCATTTGTGCTGGTCAGTGATGGTTCTCCTTTTCCTAGGAATAAAAGTTAGAATTCTTGTCTATTCTAGTCTATTCCTGGGGGTTCTGAGGTCTGGTAAACCATATAAATATAAACACAATGAAAACCAAATTTTCAAGCCTTATGCCAGGTGCTTACAGTCCTTGATATATTTGTTACATTACTGTTCTAAAAAAATGGTCATTTTTCACTTGCTGCAGGAAGATTAAAATAATCCTGTTAAAAAAGGAAAATGGGACAATGCATTAAAAAATTGCAAAGCTAGTCATAACATACTAGCTATTTTACATACATACTAACATATTTTACAAGCTTCGGATCAGAGATCCTATATTTGTCTGTCAAGTTTTTATCTTTTACATGTCACTGACGCAGATCATCAGACTTGCCACAACCATGGGAAAAATACAAAGCATCTAACAGCGCCATCTGGTGTCGATGTTATGTACTACTTTGTGATCAACACCGATGGCGATGCAAGGGGGCCGAGGAGTCGTCAGACGCGAAATGCATTCACTGAGACCAGGAAGCACGATGGAGTGCGACACACCAACGCATCCGCAGGCTTTACTAAGAATTAAACAGACCAACAAATGAAAACCTCGAGAGACACAAGATTGTTAAAAACCTACAAAAAATACTAAATCAAATAACCTTCATTTATGATGTTGCATTTTCAAAGACGACAAAACAGAAGTCAGCATATAAAGCTGGTCACAGCAGCCCCTGTCCCTGTTGCAGAGAGATGTAAACTCCAGTCACTGTGAATAAGGTGAAAGCTCCCTTTCCACAGAATTTCTTATTCTTGCCAAACACATCCTCCGTTTCACACTGCACACCTGCCAGGCTATCAGCCATTCACAGACTCCTGGCTTTAATCCTCCGCAACAAACTGAATACATGAAAGACAATGAGCACACACAAGTGTAAAATCTGGCCTCTACTCACTGTGCTGTCTTCCTTATCTATGCAGCTGCTGCACTCAGCTTTAGAATCCTGGAAGAGAGGAATTGCCTGTTAGTTGTTTTATATGTTATGTGCATTTTAAAGGTCTTTACATCATCTTTCAACCCACACAGATTGGCGGCATGTACGTCATTTTAAGGTAAGAATACTGAAATGGCGAAAGGGTCATAACCGAAGCACACAAATTAAATGTATTCTTTCTATTTAAAACAATCTTTGCCACATGAAAGTGAAAAAAAAACTGAAGTTCCTCGAAACGCCACCAGAGGTCAGTGGCCTTTTACTTCACTGTAACGTGGGAGAAGGCAATGCCTGCAGTGGCTGTATTGTGACGGATTACACATCAACAGCTGTTTTTAAGGCATTAGAAACGCAGCACAGGCACCACATTCAGCTGATAACTCATTCCTCAAAGACTCCTGACAAACTGGTACCGATTAAATGTACTAGTTACAATACAGACTCAATCGAATCTACATTTTTATGCAAGGAAGATGGGCACAGCCTGCCTGAGCAAATCACATTGTTTTCGTGAGAGGGCTGCACATGACTACTGCACAAAACATCCAACGTGCATTATAACAATCAGAGCGTAAGGGTACAAAACCGACCTGGGGAATTCCAGCAGACAATCCAAACTTATCTGTTCACAAAACAGGAGAGACAGTATCAAAACAGCGGCACAGCAGGGCAGAGTACCTCGGCAAAGGTAAAACACGAAGCTCTCGTGGCAAAGATTACACAGCAGCCCTTTCATCGTCGGCATTTTCCTGATGTTTGGAGGTGCTGCAGCGATCAAAATCACAGGGCCTGACAACCTGCACATCCAACTTCAATTACGATTACTGACATTTCTTTGTTATAGGTCAAAATGACAGAGCCCGTCAGACTGAGGCCACAGGCAGGTTAAAGGAAGACACCAGTGTGTGAAAGAGCTCTGCCTTAACACAAGCCACCCTGCTTATCCTATCGGGACGCTCAGAGTGAAAGTCAAGCTTATGCCTAACCAGCCTGTCACCGTAAGAAAGTAATTAGCGCGCACACCCTCAGCTAAACTCAGAACGAGGGGAGCAGACAGGCAGAAAATTATAAAGCAAACCCAGGCTTAGAGGTGGAGCTCAGAGGCTGCCAGAGAGGACTGGCTGCTGTTTAGGCGAAGCCCACGCCAGCAGGTGGGGGAGTCACTCACACATCCCCTGGTGGGGTCTGTGCTTCACACAACTGAGCAGGCATGGATTGTGCTAGGGGAGCGCCCATCAACATCTCCGACAGTGCAGGGCCTTTAGATCAACACATCTCTTAAAGGCCATTGATCAGAATTGAAATATAAATAATTGCTTACACTTGAATAGCGCTTTTCTGGACACTCCACTCAAAGCGCTTTACAGGTAATGGGGACTCCCCTCCACCACCGCCAGTGTGCAGCCCCATCTGGATGATGTGCACCAGGTTCTGGGTATATTTGACTAATGAGCTTTCGGATATGATTGCCATTAACTTCAGGCATGGCACGGGTCCATCTTTAGCTCAGAAAAGTATTTTTCAAGGTAGGGTGGAAACTGGGATTCCTTTCAAAAAACAGCTCTTGAAGGCACTCACTTTTAGAAATTGTTTTTGTGGAAGGAAGTGCAGCCAGAGTAGATTGCGCTCTCTTCGAGCAAAAAGGATGAGGGTCTCTCTGTTATCTGCATTTTTTTGATTAGCTTATTCCCTTGTTTGAGCTTGTCTGCTCTGTTTTAAAAACTGGAAAACAAAATTAAAATCATCTCACATTGTTTTCAGCATTCGTGAGGGACTCAATTAAAAACGTGGACCAATAGGTTACAAAGAAGCATAGGTAAGATTTTAATTTCAGACACATTCTGATGGGTAGCACCCTACTCTAGCAGTTCAGAAACAGTAAAAACAGACAGTACAAAGAACAGCAAAGGGTAACTGCTTCGCAAAATTTGCTTCATGCTGTCCAAATGCATGGTGTGTATGGAAACTGCTCAAGTGAAGGTCAGTTTGACAGGTGTGGGTTGATAGCAGACAAGTGTCAAGTGTCTCTCTCGTGATAGAACATTTCAGTATTTGCCCTGTGCAACTATAGTGGTTTAAACTGTTTGGCTGTGCTCTGATTCTGCACAGCTCTCTATGGAGGAGAGTAGCATAAATTCTCTTTGTATGAGTGCGACTGGCTGGCTGTTGGGAGCTGTCACTCTGAACAGAGCAAAAGATGGAATATCATCATCCACTAGACTTGTTTACACTCTGCTGAGTCACTGTGCTCACAGCTCTCCCAGCTTCAGAACAGCCCTCATAAAAGAACCAGAAACACATTATGTTTCTATATTCCATACTTATGTGTAAGTCTTAGACCTAATTTACACCAGAATTTCAACTCTCCTACCAACATCAAAAAGCAAACCCAGTCCTGAAAGGTATGTTCTGATAGGCGGAAGCCACCGTTCAGTACTGGGATTATCACCAGAGACTAGTGACTGGGTTAACTATTTGACTAACTGGGAATTGAGGTATGAGGATACCACATCTTCTGAATTTACAAATAAAGAGGGAGTGGAAGCACATTAAGTAAGAACTTGACAGTCCTTCAATTAAAGACAAGCTATATGATTAAGACATGTGTGACCTCCTCTGTCGCCTCTCTCAAACCAAGACAAAGTCTTGAGAACAAAAACAGCAGATGATCCTTGCAGTGTAATGACCAAACCTGGCCAGAAGATGGCAGTCATTACACAGAGCACAACCCAACAATGCCTGGCTACATTGTTACCTGCTGCCAGAGTAGTAGATAAACAATTACGATTTATAAGATGACACACACATGCTTGTGACTTCAATATGTATTTTTTTTTAAAAAGCAACTTAAGTACTTTGTCCCTTTCTTTCTTTTAGAAACTTAGTCAATACCTGCCAATGTATGTCCTGTATAGGAGTTAAAAGATCCAAGCTTTTGTTCTTTAATATCATCTAAACCAGAGTTTAACATCAACAAAGCTGGTCCATCCCCCAGTCTGCTATACTGTATAAACTTTATAAAAAGGCCCATATGATGAACAAACAGAACATTTCTGTTAAGTGCTTCTGTCAGAAAAAAAACAGAAATACCTGTTCCAGCACTATAGTTAAGCCCACAATAATTCTTGCCATATTGCATTTAGACCTACAATACCTGTACATTTTCATTCCATTTTCCCCCAGATTACACAAAAGCATGCATATTTCAGTGAGATTAAGATGCTTTTTAAAATTCACTTTATATATTCTTGAATGGATTTTGCATTTAGTTATACAGTATATGAGGAACTGGTAAAGATATCTTTTAATGTGCCATTTAAGGCACCTAATAAAGAGAAGCTCTTTGGAGAACAGCAGTATGGGTAAATGCTACAGGATGAACCAAAGCATTTCAAAGATTGTGTGCTGTGAACATTAAATGTGTGTGTTGGAGGCAGAGGAAGAGATTCTACTGACAAGCCTGGGGGAGTCTGGACTCTGCAGTTTAAGACCAAAGCTATTATTATGTGCTTTACAGTATATTGAGCATGCACTTTCCTATAAAAATATGCTTGGTCCTTTTCACCTCATATAACACGATCAATAACAGAATCAATTTAGTCTGCGTGGATTCATGATGCATGGAAAGTGTCTTGTAACTCATTAATATGAGAGAGATGGTACTCAGCACTTCCTGGTCAATCCCGTCACTAGAGAGACTATTTTCTTGCAAGACTTCAAAAAAGCAGATGCTTCAAATGCGCCTGTTAGTAATGCCTATATTTCACACACATGTTAAATACCAATTAT
Source organism: Atractosteus spatula (assembly GCF_055471065.1). NCBI lineage: Eukaryota > Metazoa > Chordata > Actinopteri > Semionotiformes > Lepisosteidae > Atractosteus > Atractosteus spatula. The sequence continues at coordinate 3,607,688 of NC_142723.1, read as the reverse complement.
AAACTTACCATGCTATTGCCTGTCACTAGTGCTAATGCTACAAAATATATCAAACACCTAGGATTGTTTAATAGGTCTGCATAAATAAAATACACACCCAACTCACGGGTAGCACATAGAATTTATCGTTTTAAATGCACTGTACCAACTGTGGCTTTCAACTCAATTATAATAACTTTAAATAGCTAAAGATCTTTTCCCTGCACCTGCCTTCATTTCAATTAAACACAGTTTCACTGTATGCATCATCTGACGCGTGGAGTGAGCTACATCACCATGCTACATTTTAACTACAGTATGTATTTGGCAACCAATTCAATCAGAAAAGAAAAATGTCTCATCAGTGCCCGTGTTCATGTAATTTACCATATGTATCATTTTTTATGCTATTTAAAATGTGTTTTATTCAGGAAGCATACAAATTAGCCAGATCATTTTCAAACTTTTCTCCCTGACAAAAAAAAAAGTCTTCATAGCCATAAATCTTCCAGTAGCACTCTACAGATTGTATCTGCCTGCTGCCCTTTAAACATCCCATTCCAACACACACACACCCACACACATGCAGGCTTGATCTATGACACCAATCTTATTTTGCATTCACACTTCCAAGGTCTCGCTCTAATCCTGCATATTTTTTTAGCCTTTGAGTTTTTAATATTCATCTAGTCTCTACTAATCTCCTGAAAATCACACCATACCCTTTAGAAAGCAAACTTCAATCCCAATGGAATAAATGTTACATGTACGTCCTGGAGCTGAGCTCTTTCATTTATTTTTATTTTTTTTTGCGTAATGATCATAGCTCCCTCAATACCAGACACTGCTCTGGTGAGACAAAAACACCACAACCTTCTGAGCAGCTGACAAACTAAACCTTAGTGCTTTTTTTTTTAACCACATAATAGTAAATGCAATTGCAGTAGTAACAGCAATAATTTCCCCAAACTAGTGCTGAACCTTGAACAAAATTAGGCAATTAATCTTAATATTTTGAAAGTAAGCATCCATTTATACAAGGGTGTTGCAGATGAAACCCAGAATAACACATTTCAGTTTTAAAGAGAACTTTTCTGGGATTCATTTGAAACATACCCTTAAAATCGTATGATTTCAATATTACCTTTTAGATGGAATTGGAATGCTAGATGACGCAATACTTGTTCCATACAATAAGTGTATCCTTTAATTCAGAGAATAATTTTCTTTAAATGATGAAGGGGGATTTTAGATCGGCAGATTGAAGCTTTTAAATTCCTTTCTCAAAAGGTTTTGTGGCCAAAGTCCCTCAGACTTCAAACTGCTGGAGACCCAAAGTTAAGCTGATTCTTTCTCTGATTTTGTTCCTTGTCCAGTACATGCCTCTTCCCTGCCTCCCACACGTGTCCACTCGAACAGATGGTGAAAACGCCTTGAGTGTGCGAGACGTCGGTCCTGGACACCGTTCAGTCCCTAGTTTGCAAAGCGCTTTGAAGCTAAGGGTAGAAGCGTCCAGTCATGGACACCATGCCGCCAATATGACACTCACAATTCCCACATTCCCTCACGCCTGGGATGCTGGAACCCCATGTGTATAAAGCAAATAGCAACGCTAAAAAAAGACCTTCAAGCGAGAACTCGATTGTAATTACATCCCCACTTTTTTCCTTTTTTACAACCCATCATCCCACTGGTGATGGAGAAATCACATACTAAATAATACATTCAATAAACTGCTTAAATTAGGCAGGTAAAAAGCCATCTAAGAGCCCTAAGCAGTAGGCATCTGATGACAGACTAAAAGATTAATGCAGCTTAAGCTATCCAATTTCATAAAACTTCAGATCTCTACAGAATGCGGCAGTAGACCTTTTTTTCTCTTCCTTGCGATGGCCTACTTTGGGATTTGCAGCCGAATGAAATAATATATCGCCCGGAATTAGCAAGCTGCCAGGGACACGGTTGATAACGTGTGTGTGTGTCTCCCACACAACAGTGAAAGCTGCAAGGCACATACAAACAAGGCCGATTTCACTGCCATGCTTTGTCTCAAAGGCAATGAAACACCTAACAGAGTTACATTACAAGACACAGATGATGGCTTCTGGGGTTGTGCAACTGATACCCAAAGATACAGCGTTAACGAGCACAGAACATCAGGCCTAACAGGAGCACATGTGCTGTACTCATTCCTGGCCTCGTACATTTACCTATTAACCTGAGTTTGTCCTCCAGCTCATGAACAACCAGGGACTGAAAAATGGTCCTTTGTGGCTTACAGTGATCGCTAGTTTTTCTATTACAATTCCTTACCTTCCTCTGCCATAACATAATATCAGTATCAATGGTAGTACTAGCAGTAGAATAATCATCAATGCTAGCAGGAAGATGAAGAGATTTCTTAAAAGTTTGGGGCAGATTGTTATTTGTAATTAAAGTCAGGCAAGTTCAAAATGACTGTTTGCAGAGCTTTGAGGAGGAAAGTAAGGGGGTCATTTCAAGTTAATGAGGGTGCATTAAATTCATTTTTTTTCTCCTTAACGAAAAGGGAGATACTCTCGGCCACTTCTTTCTGGCTGTTTGAATTCCAGCTCTTTCCCCTGAGTCTAGTATCGCACGCTGTGCTTGCTGAAGGTTGTTTGAGGCAAGACTTCAGTTTGGAGACTGGCAGATGACTGAGCCACGAAAACCAGACTTCAAACACATGGCTTTGCAGAGAACTCCTCAGTTTCCACAGATTTGCTTTCTCCCAAACTGAATATCAGTAAAGCCCTGGCTGTTGGATGTTTGAAGAATGTAAACCAGCTCTAGTGAACCTTTAATGCCAAAGATGACATTGTAAATACATTAAATATATTTCAATAATGTGTTGGCTGGGTTTAGAAAAGGACTGTGTTTGCTGTATTCAACACATTCAGAAGACTGCCTTGATCATAGCCGGTGCCACGGCATCAGCTGGGACAGACAAGCTCGCAACTCGTTTTTCAGGAAACTGACTGATGGGCCAAGACAAACACAGCACATGTTCCTTGGTGAGACCAGGAGGATTTTCTTATGTTTTTTTTTTAAATTTATATCAATGCACATCTTCTGAACTTGATGTCTAAAACTTTCTTAGATGCATACAGTATGTTGCATATGTGATATGATACCATCCTTTCAGTGTGAGCAAGGATGGAATCTGATATTCACACAATGGCCTACTGTATACCTTTGGATCCAGATCAGTCCATGAAAAGAGCTGAAGTTGCAGTGATGTAAGTAGTTTACTGCAATAATTATACAGTAACTTCCATTAACTTCTGCAGAAGTCCCAAATTTCAAATGAACTTTAAAGAGAGTTACAATGTTACTATGTTTAAAGTTACTATGTTAAAGATACAGTAGATACTATCTATAGATATATCTAATAATTAACAATAAACAAGCCCTCTTATATCCATTTCAATGCTGTGGACAGCTGTTTTTTGCAGCTGCAACTCAGACTATAAAGCAGAAAAATATTCCTTTTACAACAAGTATTACTCAACTTTACGTAAGCTTCTAGGGAAAACAAACCTACAGACTGCATCAAGTCTGATAAGGAAGTTATCAAAAGTAGCCCTATTCTTTGTGTCTTTAAAGATTCAGTGATGATTACAGAAACAAAAAAGTCAAAGAACTTTTATTATCCTGTATTCATTACTTGTCAAAATTCACTTAACAGTTTTTTTAAACTGCATGTTATGGGAAGCACATTGGAATAGTCTTCGACTGTCTTTGTTTAATTATTCTCCGAACTAAATTCAGCAGTATTTAAAATAAAATTAAAAATATCACTGTAACAAAGTATTGACCAGGAGCATCTTTGCTTAGCTTCTGGCTACTAGGTTATAATACAGAGAATTAACACTTTAATTGTCTCAGAAATCAACAGATTGTGCTTTTAAAAAATCATTAACAGTTAGAATAGGTCAACCACATGATAAACTTTTACTATTAAAAAGGAATTGGAGTGTTAATAGTATCTTGTGTGTCCATTGTTATGAGTTCATTATGAACATGTTGGTTTTCCAATAGTATCTTATTTGGTTTTATAGCTCACTCATCGATTAACTTGTCTCTTTTAGAATAGCAAAGGACAGATTCTCATCTAATAAGAAAAATGTCAACTCCCATTATGAAAGCCATATCTGTAGTTTCATCTCCATGCAGACCAGTTCTATACTTCTGGAATAAGCTCCGGCATGCCAAGTCATTTACTAGTTTTAAGCAGTTTTCTATCAATGAATGGGTGAGAAAAGAATGCATATTCTCTAATGCTATATTCCCTGGACACCCGTGAACAGGATTGTCAACACATTTTCACAATCAACATAGAAGAGTCCATGACTTTTCCTAAGGGGGCACCTTGCAAGTGATACTGTAAAAACCAAAGAATAAAAAGTTGCTTTTATCATTTTGTCTAGCTTTGCCGGAGCTAAAAAAAAAAGCAATTAATACCAACGCACAAGGAATAATATCCGCTACCAGCCTAGAAAAAATCAAATTCTACAACCCAAATATTATTGAATGCCATTGAGCTGGGTAAATGTGAACAGGGAGACTGGTATTTACCCACTATCAAAGTAAATAGCTGCCACCTTTCACTGCTGTTGATAGTTGGAAGTGGAATGATAAGATATTTCCTCTGAGTTTTGAACAAAAGCCATGAACTGGGGAAAAAAAGATGTCCGAAAACATTTACTGAATATAAATCTAACGCAAACATTAGACATTAATGCCTTTATATAGAATTGCTGAGACTGCCATCGAGCAAACAAACACTCTTCTCCATGGTTCCTGAGTGTGAATGTTTAAGATGGCAAGGCCAAATGGAGAGGAAGGAGAATTCTGCTGAATGGAAAATACTTAATTTCATTTATCCTGTTCGCTGACGATCTACTGGAGGACACCCAGTGGGATCAAAGGGAAATTATTTATTCAAATTATTGAAAGTGAAAATATTTATTTGCTCAGTTTGCCAGACACCTGGGGGTTATAACTAAGGATTCTCCTTGAATACAACCCTGAAAAAGCACAACAATTGGAAAACAAATATTTGACTAATTATAGAAACATTCTCAAGACATAGAACAGACTGACTTATGTAGCCAATATTGTTAAAGGTTCAAACCCAGAGCTGTGGCACAATCTTTATAGAGATGTTCAACATTTTTACACCACAAAGCAGATTCATTTTCTTCTGAAAAATATATTTATGCTGCCGGTGCTCTTTGTTTTTCTTGATTTTCGCTTCAAATAGATAAATACATCATATTTAATAATGACAAAATATTACTTGAAGAACATTGGACTACACTCCCAACTTGTGTTGTTTGTATTCTACAATGCAAATGATTGTATTTGAAAAAAAAAACACAACTAGGCAAACATTTTCCCCTGCTCTCCTGCAGATAAAGAAGGAAAGTAAAAATTGTGTGAACACTGTAAGGCACTGGATGTAAAGTAAACTAAGAACACAATTGTCAATTACTGTAGCACATCTAATGAAATTAAGAAAAGTTTTATATGAGACAATGTGTGCATTATTATTACCCAGAGCTGAAGGATTCTGTGGGGGGTGGGAAGCTGTTAGTTCACCTCCAAGTCACCACCTGCAGTAGAGAGAGGTGCTTTCAGCAAGGGGAGTCAAGCTCTGTCACAGCAAAAAAAAAAACTAATTTGAAATTACACATAAAATTCCCCATCAGGAAGTGTTCCAGCTGCAGACAAAAAAATAATCTGTATTTTGACCCAAAGCACCACTTACAGTCCATTATACACGTTAAATGTTCTCAGGGAAAAACCTCAGTCTGCACCTATCCTGCAACGCTGATTTATTAATGACAAACACCTGCTTCTTGCAGACTTTGCACTCCTGAGTAAAATAAATCATGAGTAAAATAAGCTTTATATGTTCGAAAGAAAACCAAAAAAAGGCAGCTAACACACTTTCTAGTAGGCACAGAAAAACCTGCCTTCTTGAAACTGGGATCCCACCAAAGAATTTAATATGTTTTTAACATAAATCCTCCCAAGCTTGCGAGCTCAGATCGTCAATGATTGCAGATGCCAGGCAGCAGCCAAATGACCTTCAAATATGGAAGGAATCAATGCCTTAGTACAACAAACACACCATGCTACAGCATAGCAAGTGCACAAGCCACAGTGCATTAACTACTTCAGCCGCTATCTTCCCGATCACTGCCATAACTTCAGCGAAGTTCATTGCTCATGACTCCTAAACAGGTCAAAGCCCCATTTTTTAAGTAACCCTACGGAATGTTTTTTTTTTCCCCCAAACCCCTCGATAATACTAGTGGGGGAATCAAGCTCTGAATTATCCATTCAATGAGCTCCTTCATTAGCAGGGTGAAGGTGAGTGTGAAACAGCTGAGCCCCATAATGAGATGTCAACCTCCGTAACTCAGTCCAAAAGGGGATTTTAATGCAGTCCTCCTGTCAAAAGGAGCTGCAGGATTTTTTCAAAGTGATGACATTGAAGGCAGGGCTTTTTTTCTTTTCCTCTTTCTTCAACCTAGTCCCAGGGGGACCAAGAGTTCTACTGAAAAGAGTCCAAACCCGAGTGGTAACAACATAAAACTGTAAATGGTAAATGTAAAACAGATTGCTCCAGCCACACACACAGCTCTTTAAATTATTCTTTTCTGTCATTTTTCTTACGTTGTTTAAGAAAGCAAAACTGGAAGAAAAATACAAGAAAGGAATCTGAGCAAACAGAGGGCATGGCCACTGATGACAGCTGCCAAAGTAGTGGTGAAGACCTTACGTTAAAGAACCACTTCCATGTGCAGAGAAGCCAGAGCTGTTTCCTTCATATTCTGCCTATTTTGCAAAAGAAAAGTTCACTGTTGAAATGTTTTACTCACATCATACACACTTTGACGGTCCATGTGTTGAGTTAAAATAAATGAGACAGACATCGTAGTGCCCTCGAGCTGATATTTCTTTGTACTATTAAAGCCTAACTATTGTAACCTCTTCAATCAGCTGTTTTCCTGGGAGATTAAAAGTGGCAACTCTTCACAAAGGTAACATTTGCATGTCATCACCAATCAACATATTTACAGTTCAAATAGTCAACAACAAAATGCTCAAATTAAAACCACAAGATTATTAGCCATAAAATTAAAGCAAGATCTGAATTTGTGCTGCCTACAGAGTTAAACTACAACACGATTCAACCTTATACCACTAGCAGCTTATTAGAGGTGCAACAACATCTAAATATCACCCTTTTTTTTTCAAATGGGTAACAATGAAGTCACGCTTCTTGTTTTAAGCCTCAGTCACAGCCTGCAGGGTGCTGCTGTGTTTGCCTTTAACAGCGCATTTTAATGTAATGTACAGACACCTGGCACCGAGGCGATTGACCGGTTCCACAGTGCACACCTGTTGAGCTTCAATGTGCTCACTGTGTGGCTGATGTTCCTTTCCAGTAAACAAAGTGGCTCATGTTGCAGATGCTGGTTTATATGGATCTTTTTCCTAACTGTACCTCTCCCTACAGCCCCACCCCCACAAGCCAAGACATGGCTTTAAGTAGATCTTATTTACTGTAAAAGTGACTTAAAATAGGCACTGCATCGACATTAGTCCATTTCTTTGATTTCCAGCAGTTTCCCATATTCCACAGTGATGCCTGGGGAACTGATAAAGGAGAAATAATGCCTTACCTACAATACTGATTTTAACAGTGAATCATACTGTTTTTTCAAGAAAACATTAAACAATTTATCATCTGAATTTCCAGTCATATGTACCCCCTTAGTCCCCAGTGCTCTAACCTCATTTCATGGACGACGAAACACATACAGCCACATGTCCCAAACAGTACCCTGGGGGTGGTGGTGATGGCACAGTTTGTTTAGTTTATGACGAGACAAAGTAATATCCATCCCCCAGTAGACTTTGTTAACAATGGCAGAGAGCATATAATTTCATTCACTACCGTGATTTAAGCTCTGCCTTTTTTACAAAGATCTTTAATCAGTGTCCCTAATCACACAAAGAGCAGGTGCCCCTTTTTCATTATCCATCTGAACAATATCACAGAAAATGGATTGTTACTTCCTTTTAATCTGCATTTATTGGACGTCTCCGAGGCTCAGCCGTTTACTTGACATTCTGTACCCAGCAAATTACTGTGGATAATTAATTCTTGTCCAATGCCACCAAACAACCCCAGAGATGAGCACAAATCCCCCACAAGCCTCCGCTGTTAGAGAAATTCAATTTCAGATACACTGATTTGTTATTGGGTCGCACCCATGTATATTCTTCCAAGATCAATTAAACGGCTAAATTAAAACAATACTGTAAAATTATTTTGTGCGTTTTGTCAAGTATATTATGCTTATTTTGATTCTTTGTGCATATGCGAAGTGTGTGCATAATGTATGTATAGTAATAAAAATGAAACAATACTATAGATGCTCTGTTTGCTGTGTTTGTGGAAGATTAAGGATTTGGCTGCTTTAAAGTAGTTGAGCCCACTGGTAAGTAAAATATTCATCCAAAAGGGTGTGAAACCTGGTCCCACAGAATCATGAAAGCTGTGTGTAACTTGAAAGCAGGTACAGTAGGTTCAAAAGAAGAGCATGTGGCATCATTCTAAGAGAAAGAGACATTTTAATGGCGGTGGGCCAGAACTATCATGGCACAAGGAAATCCTGAACTGTATCCAGTGACACAAAAACAAGACTTCCTGCAAAATGGCTCAATAACATCAACACATGAGAACAGACCTTTGGAACAACATTCAACAGGCAGACAGGGGATACGAAAAGGCAACAATGGTGGTAGGAACGATAATCTGGTCCAAATCCCACCAACATGCAACATTCTTTGGGTCAATAAAATCTCCTCTGTGGGTCTCAAAACATTTTTTCCCTTTGTTCCATCAAGGTGACATGAGAAAGAGTGACATTCAAACTCACAGCAGGCCCTGATCTTGAGAGAGTAATCCTCTGTTGTTTGTGCAATTATTTAGGACAACATTGTCCCCATGCAGATCCTAAAAGCAATATAAGCAGGACACAAAATACTGTATGAGCACATAAAAATGAGACGCATCTAAATCTGGTAAGAAATCTGGCCGAGAGTGCAGTGAATTGGGAAGCCTCATTAATTCCTTTGAGATTAGGCAAGTGACTGCTGCCATGATATCCACCTGCCACTGAGTTTGAGGTTAAAGCATTCATCAGTTGAAAATGGAGCGTTTTAAGTTCTGTTAGCACTGCAGCAATAGGACAGCCACCTGACCTGGGAGTCTAGATTTCTGTGTCTGACATACAGTACAGTACAGCACAGCATGCGGAAACATGCTTTCTAGATCTCTTTTTCTTTCTCTGTTGTAAGCAAATGCAGTCATTTACTTGGCACTGGGCTGTTGAAGCGATGCAAGTGCCATAAAAAAAAATGTACAACTGAAAAAAAAAATCTAATAGTGATTAAGTCATGGATAATCTTAACACCCTGTGAGCAAAGCCCAAAGTGCAAATACAGCTAGAGGAAGAAGAAATACGGTGCCTGAAATTAGCAGCAGCATGGCCAAAGGTGATACAGTATGACAGTGAGAGAATTCAGCAACAAGCCTTTCCCACTCTCTAACCAAGAAAGTGAGTCCTCTTTTATAAGAGTTCTGCAGCGTTGATGATAAAAAACAAGATCTCTAAAAACTATGACCCCTTATCACTTTGGACCATGTTGTCTGACCCCAACTTTCGAGTCTTAAAGAAGCTGTCTTCTGCCAAAAGAGGATTACAAACTAGTGCTCTTCAAAAAATGGAAAAAGCAACGAAAGGCAGTGCGGCATACAGAAATGGCTTTTGACATCATCTGTCATGAATCAGTTGCTTTAATTTATATATAATGAATTAGTGCATTATTCTAATTAAAATACAAAGGTCCAGGAGCTTTAATTACTCTTGGGCCTTGCAAAACTAATAACTTTAAATTACTTGGCAATTTCAGTGAACTTTCTTTAACAGTGGAATTTAGCTGAAATTAAAGGTTCGACTCGAGGAGACCAGAATGTTACGACACAGCATGAAACCAGTGAAGCCTCAGGCTGTGACCTTTAGTACAGTAGACAGCTTTTAGATTTCTAGGTGTTAAAATGGTGCAACGGACAAGGAATCAGGACAGGACTAGTAGTAAAATCAAAACTGAGCAATATAGAAAAAGACAAAGTCTCTACCCCCAGGGGTAGGTAGAAGATTAACAGAACTTTGAATTATAAATATAAAATTTTATAATACTAATCTACTGTAATCTACTGTAATATGTACAACATACAATGCTGTTTGCATCAGGTCAAGGGGTCAGTCTGAGCCCCTTTAACTGTCTTAACAACTGCATTAAATTACTCAATAAAAATCCCCAATGTACATTCTGTACATACCCCAGCAGTGTTATTGACAGGGCCCTTGCCTGAGCCAAAAACACCCCTCGGACCATCAACTCAATCAGGAACTCCCGCCGTAACAACTGCATTCCTTTGGTGCTTTCCTACCACCCCAACACACTTCCTATCCCCAGGACTATTAACAACTTTTCCATCCTACAGGATGATCCCTCCATTGGGGCCCTCTTTTCTGACCGCCCCATCATCTCATATCACCGACCACCTAATCTGCGCAACCTTCTTGTTCACGGCTCCCTTGACCGCCCTCAGCAACCATCCACACCAGGCACTTTCCCTTGCAACTGAGCTCTCTGTATCACCTGCAAGTACCTGCAAGGCCCCTCAGGACAATTCCGGATCACCCAGAGGGCATCTTGTACCTTCAGCAACCTTATTTACTGTATCTCTTGCAGTAAATGCCCAGCCATCTACATTGGGGAAACTGGAAGGAGACTCGGAGACCGCTTCTGAGAACATGTTAGGGCTGTGGAGATTAAAGATCTCTCCAAGCCCATTGTTTCTCATTTCACCTCTGACGGCCACGACCACTCTAATCTCTCTGTCTGTGTTCTCAAAGACAGTTTTCCAAACTCATACATCAGAAAGACTACAGAAGCCAAAATTATCCTGCAGCTAGGATCACACCTTCCCCCTTCTCTTAACGACAGACTACTTTTCTTCTAAATTTTCTCCATTCATTGGAGGTTTCATTTCACACCTCTCTACACCCATTCTGACTTAACACCTCTTGATTGGCCTCTCTTTCTGTCCCCTACTCCCGCTTCTTGCTCCTCCTCTCTCCCAGCCTTTGTTCTCCCGCTACATTACCTCTGCTTACTGTCTTGTCTTTCTCACACCTGAAGAAGAACCGAAATGTTGTGTTTTCTTCTTTTTTTCAGCATGGAATAAACCTATTACTTGCTCTGTAAATTTAGTTCATTTTATTTATTTTTTGTCTGACATACAGTACAGGTGATAAATGCACACGTCCCTTCAGGGAATGCACGTCACAGAGTTGTCATGGATCAGCAGAGCCCTTCACAGTTCGCCTCCAACTGGTTCATTTTTCTTGGGTCCTGACTGCTGAGGCAATGTACTAGTATGCACTTTGTTCTTCAAAGCAATGTACAGTCATAAGGTGTTGGCCATGTGGATCCAAGTGGATGACAATTTCAAACTTGGCCAAGAAGAGGAAGTATCTGTAAATTGCACACAGTGGTCATTCCATATTCTGAACTTGGATATTATAGTAGGGCATCTCCCTGAAGATAAATTGAAGGCTTACATTGCTCTTGAGACACAGTACATTTAAATCCAAGAAATAGGTTTAAAATGTGACAGCTCTGTATTAGAGGGTGAAGATGACTTCCTAAACAATGTCATTATTCAGAAAATGAAAGATCTTGATTATTATAAGAATTACAGAACAATTGAATGTTATAATTTGTCATGTTTATCTCTTCTGTAGATAACTAGGGAATGTACTGAGACTATTTTGTCAAGCAAATGGATTTCCCTGACAAAAACTTCCTTCAGGAGTGTTTTTATCTCTAGAAACGCCAGCTCATTTTTATGCAAAACAGACCAGGCTGAGAGACATGTATTCCTTCCAAACCTGTGAGACAGATTTTAATTCATTTACATCTGCACTGCCATATTTTAGAGACTGAGTTTGGAAGGTCACTGTTGAATTACTGAAGTTTCTAACCCATCCATAATAGTGATGACCCTCAATAAAACCACTTGCTTCAGTGTCATCATTCATCTTTCACTTCCATTATAGAATAATTTAGTCCTGATGAAATATTATATTAACTAGATAAAAACAGTCATTTTCCTCCACACAAATAGAGGGGCTGATTACGAATTAGCACTACAAGGAGTACTCTTACAGTACAGTATATAGCACTGAATCTCAAAGTAAATATGATAAGCAAAACCACAACACAGTTCAGCCTTTAATGGTTATTACATAGTAGTGTAATGTTTCTCTCTGGATTAAATTAAAACCGTTTAATCAGACCTTTCAGGGAGACAGGGAGCTCCAATAATCTTGAACACTGAAGTGTTTTGAGTGTTGTGGTTTGGACCCAAAGAGCAAACAAGAGTGAGTTTCCCTCAAATTGAAAGGGCTGTCTGAATTTTAGCACAGAGTTACATAACAGAAAATTCCAGAACGCTTATATACTGTCATACTTATTTCATTTTCATTAAGTTATGTGCACCTCCGAGAATTCTCTTGAGAATAAATTACACTCATTTTCAATCTTGGTTTTTGATGTTCTAAAAAACTGCTATGCGTCCAGTCTTATTTACTGTTACAAGGGTCCAAAGTTCAGTTGTGTCTCTTTATGAGTAATAGAAAGTACTTTCTATGAAGAGCTAGGAGAGTTTGCACTGCACTTTGTTCAAAGATTGTGCACAGCAAAGATTTGCAAGCGAGAGCATTTCTGTAGACAATGTGAACTCTTTCATTTAGTTTCAATGTCTATATACAGTACATTCACTTAACTTTAAGATCTTATCTATACTTTATTTTACTTTCAGACTCCCCATTGCCCATTCTTTGGGAGTCACTGCTTATCCCCAGACACGCTGCTATATCAGTGTAGGAATATTATGTATAACAACCTGGCTACAGAAAAGACAAGCTCCTGTAAAACCTCAGTCAATACCCAAAAGGTTGAGATGAAAGTTATATGCTTTTCCAACAGAGCAGCTGCTTAGAGACATCTAGTTTTACACTACATAGCTTTTTTTGGCAGCCATTTCACAGTAAATCCTTACTGCGGGTGTGCAAAGAGAAAACATTTTTGCAGTGCAACATTCAAACCTACTGTCAGTGAAAAGAGAAAAGAGGGGCTACAGCAAAGACAGCCCTCAATAAATAAATACAAAAAGTGATTACTCGCAGTTCCACAACAGCAATAGTGTTGTACATCCTTGTATGTTTGCAGTTACCAAGGAAGAGCCTTACAGGGAGTTTCACAGAAGTCATTAGTAGTACAGTATATCTGTATGCTATGAAATACTTGCCAGTGTGTCACTTCAATTTATCTATTGATTTTACTTGGGTTTTTTTAGCAGTCAAGAAAACTAATAAGTTCTTGAACTAATGCACCACAGGAAAGCCTTTTTTCATCTGAACGTGTGACTTTTGAAAGGTTCAATATAAATTAACGTCTCTGTCAGCCACTTCTATCATTGAAACAGTCCAAACAGAAACATAGATTAAGACAGCTGCTTCAGTACGCAGATGAAAGCCTGTGGTAATGTGATGGAAAAATTGGGAGCTACAGATAGCACAGGAATAAATAGAAGAATAGCACAGGACTAATAGCATAGCGCAGGACAAAAATAGCAGAAATAATTCAGAGTGGCTTCAAGAACTGCATGTCGGGGCAGCAAGCACAGGTTGTAGTGCCAGTGATCTGGAAACAATATTATATCCAGCTCCAGTACAGTATGTAATACAATCCTATGTAAAACATTTCACTTTGTAAGAATAACAATATGGATAATAAAACCCAGGGTCAGATATTCAACATCAGGCCTCTTTGTTTTTACCACACGAATACATTTTCATTCCGTATTCAAAGAGGCATTGACAAAGTCAACCCAGTCGATTTCTTCAGAATCAACATTGAAACACCAACCAGGGGACACGAGTGGAAACTATCAGGATCACCGTCTGATTTCCTCACTGGATATATGACTGAGCATCCCTCTGAGAAGCTGGAACCCCCTTCCCAAAATGGAATGCTGGCACTTTGCACACTGGATTGGACTTTTTGAAGTTCTAATCCGTGTTGGGAAGTTAGGTTTGGGCAGAGTGGCGGCACTGTGGCTAAAGATCTGCACCTGTGGCTGGAAGGTTTGCCGGTTCGAGTCCTGCGGCCAGCAGAGGAATCCTACTCCGTTGGGCCCCTGAGCAAGGCCCTTAACCCTAGCTACTCCAGGGGCGCCGTATAAATGGCTGACCCTGCGCTCTGACCCCAAGCTTCTCTCTCCCCATCTGTGCGTCTGTGTGTCTCATTGAGAGCAAACTGGGGTATGCAAAAAGACAAATTCCTAATGCAGGAACTTGTATATGGCTAATAAATAATGTGTGATCTTAGGTTTAGATGTTTAATAAAGGAGTGCCAAACAGACTCTTGTCCCAACAGGTGTGCTGTCACATAGCAGTGGGAGAACACATTGGGTCACAGCTGTTGACAGCCATTACACATCCTGCTGAAGTATAGAGTTCTGCCCTTGCTACACTCCCCAGAGCCACACAGCATCATTGCCCACATAGTAAAGAATTCTAGCCTGAATACTGAACAATTTACAGTCCCAATCCAGTTTGATAGATATACATAACTGCACTCCAGAGCCATAGTTAGTTCATCTGACTCTGCAGTTTGGTGATGACGGGTACTTCTCATATTTTAAAAACCTGTACTCCATGTGCAAGGTGGTTAATTAAAACATTTTAAATAACTCCCTTATAGATTAGGCTACAAAATAGAAGTGAGCTCATTCTTTTGAATCACAATAATCAAACGATGAAAAATCATTACCAATGATTTTAAAATAAGGTGCACTTTGTATCTTCAAGGTAGAATACTATCTTCCAACTATCAGGGACACGTACTTTTAAATGGATGAACGCAGAAACATAATTAAATGCGCCGATAAGCATCATTCTTCTTTTCTGCAGGATTCAATCTGAATGTCCTTATTAAAGAGCTCTTTCCAACCATTAGTAGAGAATACCTCAGACAAGTGGGTACAAGAAGCACATTATGGACATGAGACAGAAAGTGCTATGACTGCTTATTTTTATAATGTACGTTTTATGGCAGGAAATTACTCTATGTGCTCTGAGTTAATTACGCAGCTTTAAGATGTGTCATTACTAAATTAGTCTTTCTTTCACATCAGGACAGTTCAATTTCCATTATATTTCTTGAAAGATGGAACACACTTTGGAGGCTATAGTAAAAATAATCATTCAGAAGACTGCCTTCTGCTTCTTTCATTTTGAAATGGGTTTATTTCCCTAAGATTTCAGCTAGAAGTACCTTTTGCATTCAGAAATATTTACTGTGTACAAAGCATCGTCCAAATTCATATTTTGAGACTGCAATGGTTAAATTTATCAGGTGCTACATGTCTTTCATTCGTAAATCACACTTCATAACACTCCGCCACACAAACACTCTCAGATGACCAGTTTTATGTTTCACTACACAGTGTTGTCAGCTGAGTTAAGAAATGCCTCACAGGTTGTCAAATGCTGTGAAAAAGATTCACTACACAGGGGAGGAGTGCACACATTCATATCAATAACTAAACAAAACAACACAAACTTCACTCAGTCCAATAGCATTTTGTATGCAAACGATTTTCATGGTAACGAGCAACTATAAAGAGATACAGCATTAGAGTAGAATTTAAAATATTCTTTTGATCTTTATTCTAAATACAGTAGCTCAGTGTTTTGCCTAAATGTAATAGAACCTCTGCATGAACTTGAATTTCACATTTTCATATGACATCCTGATGAATATTCCAAAAATTCTGTCAGTATGAAACAACCTTGCACTTAGTGCTGTCTAGAAACCATGAATTACCCACAATTAAACAGACATGTCGTTATCATAAACATCACCATTAACATCATCAATATGAAAAAGAAAAACAGAAAAGGAACCCGTATTAGTAATAAAGCTAATGCAGACTGTTTGCAAGGAATCTTAAGAATAACTGCTTCCTTCACTTCACTGCCTCTGCAAATCATTCTGCAGAATACAAATTCTTTCACAATATGACAGGGAGGAGTTGTGGCCCTGGGCCGCATGGCACAGCTGGAGTGCTAGCGGAATATAATACTTGGCAACTGTCTCTCAAGTGAATCATGCGGTTCGAGAAAATGCCCATTTATCAAGAAACATGTGAAATCAGGGAGATGAGAGTATCAATCACAGTAGACAGCCTCCACATGTTTACTGCTTGTCACACTCAATGCTGCAGAGACAATGGACAGAACCTTCAGCCCAGCAGGGAAAACCATTCCAATTGTTTTTTCGAGTCTTAGTCCGTCTTATCGGGGACAAACCCTGCATCACACTTCTCACAGACAGCACATGTTATTTCTAATCTGAGGGCAGAGGTCTGGAGCTCCTTCTTTGAGCAACAAGCAACACGCATTCAGCAATGCTGAATACTTCTGGAATTGCCCCCAAGATAAAATATTTATGTCATCTTTTAGCTGAATAAAGGAAACCTTTTCAAAGATGAAGATAAACATGATAGCTTCCCCCCCCCCACATTAGACAATTGTTCAATTTCTATGTTTTTCTTCGACTCTTTGCAGAACTGTGTCCCCCTTGGAGGCTGCATAGAAAAGGGCTCTCTAGATCACAGTTTATGGAAAAAATAAAATCTACAAAATTAAATATGGAGACTGCTTTTATTTGCATTTAAAGAATAAAGAGACAAGTCAAATTCTCCTTTGTGGTAATTAAATTAAATTCAACAGATGGCAAAGAGTTGGTAGGAAGATAAAAGTAGGGGTTGTGTGGACACTCAGAGTTGTGTACTGTGCTTGTTCTCTGCCATTCTGGGCTAGGACTAGGACGATGAACTTTCCGATAATGGGAGGAAGGACGGGAAATTGTTCAAAAACACAAATACAGTGTTTACATTTAAGAATCGCAAAATGTGTTCCTCTCACATCTTCAGTTGACTGTGTTGTTCTTCCAGGAGTACTTCTTTACTCAAAGTATTTATATAAATATTATTAATAACTGATTAGGAAAAAGAAGCTTTCAGCTCTACAGAGCAGATTATGTGACAGCTTATCAATCATTCTGATACAAGCATTTGTTTCTTGTCCGGAAGATATGCATGTCTACCCACAGTACACAAACCAGTGTTTCTGGTTTTGCAGACATTAGTGTAATTAGTTTCAGTCCTAACAGGAAACTAAATGCAATGTTGAATATGGAAAATCAAAAGGAAGTATCCACTGTGGTGGACAACCCATTAAAAAAAAACCACTTTCAATAATTTTTCCGCACTCCGACATTACTGAACTCAGGAAAGGAGCAGTGAATTTTACTCAAACAGGGTGTTTAGCCATTACAATCCAGCAACAACCTTATACTGTATGTTGCACATCACTTTACAGGCAATAGGACCCATCTTATCAGCTACCAAACTGCAGCAGAGAACTGGGTATCTTGGAACTGCTGTTCTGCACTGGTAGTTCCAGCTACACAGCAGATAGTGTGGGCAGCCAAATTCGGCAATGAAAGTGAGAACGAAGTTCAGTAAAGGAAGGACACTGGGATAAGGAACCTTACTTTCAGTGAAAGAGCTGTTGGGTCTTGACCTTTCGTGTCCACAGGGACATAACATGCAAGATGCATGTTACAATTTTAAAACGCAGATTGCAGTACTTGATTATTTCCATGGATCACCACGTTGTGAAGAATGTAGAACCATGCTTTTGTACAGTTGTCACGCTGAAGCCCTTAAATCCCAGCTACTGTGCTGCATGTGTCACATTTTTAAATCCACAGGTGGTGCTCTCTATTAAATAAACTAATGCAAAATGCATTACTTATTGATTCGAAGGGTGTAAAAACAGGCAGTTTATATTGATATTTAAAAGAAAGGTGATTATTTAGAACATTCATGAATTACCTATCCTTTTAAGATTTTGTCTTGGCACTGCTCTCAGGACATGACATGCCTTAAAAGCTTCTCCTCACATCATTAAATAAAAGGATGAGTGCTTTCCCTTGAAAGGAAATAAAACCAGCTGGATCAATATACAGTTTAAGGAGCAGAGACTTTAATATTTAATCCGCCATTGCATACATCATTAAAATAAATGCTTTCACATTGTTAAATACAAATACTTATACTTCTGACACGAGGAACTGTGTCCAGAGTGGATGGCAAAAAAAATGTCTAAACAGAATACACCAATTTTTAACATTAATTAAAATTTAAAAAATAATGAATAATGAAGACACAGTTTTACCTTATTCCCCATTTTTCCCTTTTTGGTTCCAGTTTGTATTTACTCTATTGAGAAATCTATTACAATTTCCTGGTTCCTCCTCAGGAATGCTTAGTTAATGCTGAATTACTAAGAGGCTTTTTGCATATTGTTCTTCATGCTTCCCTAGCAATTAGCAGTTAAAAAAACATTTCAACAGCACCAGTGAGATTGTCTGTGAAATAATTGGTAACAATGAATCTTGAAGAAAGAAATTCAATTCATTGAGCGAACATCTTGTGTGTGCGCAGCTTACATTATGTTTGACAAGTGAGCGTTAGCATTGTACTTCCAAGCACAATAAGGTATTAAAAAAGGTACAGTACATTAAAATTACAGAACAAACCTTAACTCAACTCCCACTGTTAACACAGACAGGCACTGCCGTTCTTTAAAGGAGACAGCATGTCATTTCCTAATGTCTGCTTGACACTGTGCACATTTTTAGACAAAGTCCTAACTTGAAAAGATAAGGATATAAACAAAAATAAAAATAGCAGTTCACAGAACATGCAAGTGAAAGAGATGAAGTCAGTCGTTTTGACTTTTCTCACCATTTCAGTGCAGATCAATACTTTGCAGTCCCCCTAGAGAATTTTTACTTCAATATAGACTACAGCTCAGCCTCCATCGTCTGTCTCACAAAAAAAAACACAGGCATTAAGGACTGCCTGAAGCACCACAACCCCACAATCTGACATTTACTCCAACACTTTGTTATGGATAGAGCCACATCTCTCTCTGGGGATGAATGTGGGAAGCAGAAGAGAGGTGCATGTCTGTGTTTGGGGGTGGTGGGGAGGGGGTTGTCTATAAACGCATATCAAAAGCCACTAAATCTACAGCTCATTACATCTCAACCTGACTAAAACAGCCTTGCAGAAGATTTAATGGTTGTATAACAGGCTATTTGCATGATCTTTATAGCAGGAAACCAATAAAGCAAAACTAAGGGGAATGGATAGTCAAAATGATTAATGCAAAACCTAAACTACAAAAGACTATCCTCCATCTTAAGCTTGGTAGACAACCTAAAGCAAAGTGAACCATGAACCCTTTCTGTTCTGAAATGAGGTTAAATGTGCCTGGTCTTGAAAACAAGGGATAAGGTAAGGGTCCCTCTGGGCCGCAAGTGAACTTGTGACAACACAGCCTTACAGTCATTAAAATTACTGGGCCTAGGATGCCAGATTTATATCTTATGTTATCTTGTATGCTGGTTTAGAAAAGGGAGGCCACTAGGGATCTGGATTTCTCAATACACTGGTTGTATGAGACTTGCATGTGCTTCTGAACTTCTACAGACCTGGTGCACATTGAAGTTGAGCGCATGAGAAAATAAATAAAAACAAGACCTTTAGTCTTATTACCTTAAATCCTCAAAATTCTAAGTTTTATATAGCACATACACTCCCTAGAGATTTATTTCCCCGTTTGTCAAGTTTCACGCAGTGCACCTTGTGAGAAATTACAGAAATACATCCGCAAATAATTATCCTCAAAGGTGCTGTGGCAAATCTGTTGCTTCTCAAGTTGTATTGGGGTGCAAAAGTGCAAGCCATTCAACATTTCTCAGTTCGCCAGCCGTGCAAACTACACGTCACAAACTTAGAGGAGTAATTAAAAATACAAAACGCTATGGTTACTGAAACAAAGAAGCTGCACTTGGGTGGGGGGTCTTAATCACACTGTCAGATCAATGACGAAGCTTGTTTTCAAATAAATATCCTCACACACGTATTCCCCACCACCTGTGAGTTTCATTTAGAGATCACAGGCAACTGCTTGCCAGGGTATCCAATGCATGGAAAGGTCATGCTTTTATGTAGCAGTGCTGACAGCCTCTAACAAGCTAGTGTAGAGGAGGCTGTCTGGGCAGCAGTTACCATGTCATTCTTTCTACTTGACCTCCCCTATTGATCCCACTTTTGTTTCTATTAATCTGTAGCCTGTTTTTGTTTTTAAACTAAATGTATTCAGTGCTCTTGCACAAGCCACTGTCAGGAAACAGTTCTGAATTTCTTCCTAAAAACTTAAGTCATAAAAACAGATTTGATCAAATTATTATTATTTTTTAAGATACACGCACTGCAGCTTGAATTTCAAATCCTTCTCAAACCTGATGTCTGATTTCTTTACTGTTTCCCTCCTGTGTCTCAGGTGTGGGATCAGGACCACAGGTTTAGCTAAGCCCCACCATAAGGAGATACTCAGCATAAAATGACATCAAAATCCCAATCTGTCACTTCACGGGTTGGGAAAGGAACACAAAGGTGTTCATCTGAAATTAAAAGATATCAGAACAATTTGAATAATAAGGAAGGAGCATAAAATAGCATTGTAATCAATCTGACAAATAACACATGGTACCTGTGCTTGACCATCTGTGTGGACTCTGTCAGAGCAAGATGATGACTCATTGGGCAGCTTTGCAAGGAGGGACATTTATCCACAGACAAAGAGTTTGCTTCTGTTTCCAGTGTAAATTCTGACCTTCAAAGGTTGAATTGATTCCACCTCTGTTAAACTTTAATGAAACACAGTACATATACTGTATCTCTCAGATGCATTTTGTATACTTATTATTTTTTAATGTAAACTGAAAATTTTACTCTGTTTCCACGTGATCAGAGGTGTGGCCAACATTTCGTGAAGATCGGTGTGGCCTTTCCTTACTTTCATCGCAATATATTGTAGGAATTACAAAATCGAGAGCTTTTTGTATCCGATTTAAGTATTTTCAATACCAAAGCTTACATGTAGAGGCTGCCAGGACTGACAGTTAAATGAAATGTGTTTTCATGCTATCAACAATATTAATGTAAT
Organism: Atractosteus spatula; assembly: GCF_055471065.1. Taxonomy (NCBI): domain Eukaryota; kingdom Metazoa; phylum Chordata; class Actinopteri; order Semionotiformes; family Lepisosteidae; genus Atractosteus; species Atractosteus spatula. The sequence goes on along the minus strand of NC_142723.1, from coordinate 3,586,377 downwards.
TAGGGTCATGGTTTTACAGTGACGCAGAAGCACCTGAGTGTTAAACTGAGGCTCATCAGTCAATGTCAAAAGCTCATAAACAAAGCAGTCACAATATTCCCTCCTTTCACTATAGTTTTCTTTTTTTCCCATTCAATTAAATCTACATATTTTACCATCTAATTACATTATTGGAAAGCTGGAGAAGCTGTGCATTTGGGGCATGCCTCTCTAACTTCGAGATGGATGAACTGTCCAAGCTTGATACAGGTTGTAGGCAAGCAAACGTATTAGGCAGGCTGTGGGCAACGGTGATGGTGCTCGACCAGAAACTGAGGCTTCGGGGACCCACGATCATCAGGTAATGATCTACAGCATGTGAACTGCAATTCCCTGAAAAGGCTGCAAAAAAGGCTCAGACTGCGTTGCCTGTTCTGCTCGGGGTTACAAAACAAGCGCTTACAGACACCTGTAAGCTTGCCTTCACAATGCATGGATATGGCAGATCAACAGTACACAAATGTAGTATAGAGTACAATAACTGACAATTTATTTAAAGCAAAGATATCTCCTTAAGGGATGGGACTACAAACCTGCTTGCAACATTTATTAGCATTCTTCAAATATACATCAATGCTTGTGGAAGGCAAAAGATTTGTATTTGGTGAAAAGATTTCTGCAAAGAAAAACTGCTGACTGAACTTGGTCTAGGACAGAATTAACTGTGCTTCTTTAAAAAGACAGGAGGAACTGCCCTCATCCAGTGAGGAAAGGTTTACAGATTTAATATGCTTAACTAATTTCTGAAAAACTAATAGTCATTATCCTACTATCCTGTTGTTTTAAAATGACATGCCAGAAACTCAAAGACTTACATCGACACAGTTGTGGAGATATTCCAATTGCCTTTTTTGTAACCCTCTTGAGAACTTTAGTGACTTTGATAATAACCCAAAGTGAAAAAGAGGATTTAAAAAATGCTTATTTAAGTCCAAACAACATACTATAATGGAACAATTGCTAGGAGCTGGCTGTACTTCGGAGTTCAAATGAATGTTCCTATCTTGTTTAATGTGAAGATTTTAATAACTCTAATTACCCACACCAAATTCTTTTCCCATTACATTAAACTTTTATGTTCCTTTATTTTTTCTGTAATGCAATAATATTTACTTCATGCTTAGATTTAAAATCTTTGCTCTGGAGACAAATCACTGATATTGTGTTGGAATAAAATAGGCAACACTTATCAACAATCATGAAAGTGGCCTAGGGTATTATTGACCAAATATCTAGTTTCAAAGCATTTATTTGAAGAATGTAGTTATTGAAGAGGACACACTATAATTATGAAGTGTTCAGCTTTTCAGAGAAGCTAAAGGACGCTAGTACAGTAAGTCAGAAACTTTCTTTTTTAAAAGTGTATTTCAGGAAACTGTAGTAAAAAAAACAACAAAAGCAAACTTGCTAACATGTTTCTTTGAAATCAGCAGGTTAAATATGAGCTTCTTCCAACTGACTGTAGGATATTTTTCTGAACTTTGTTTAAACTACAGTAGGTCTATTTTATGTCCAGGATTTCTGTTTTGTTTTAAAAGCTGTTTTCCAAAATTAAAAAAAAACACCCTTGCAAGATTTTCTTTTCTTTCTGCCCTTTGCTCACGGTAGAGTTCAATGGTTTATTCCAGAGAGTTTGTAATGATCTTTAATCAGGAACTTGGTCTTTAACCTACAAATGTGCTGATGGACACCTGTATTGCATTTCAGGATGTGAAAACGTTTTCAGGTACTTAGGAACATACACAGCAGGGAATACCCAGGGGAATGTCCTCCTTTAGAACAGCACAAAAATAACTTTAGTCATTAAATGCAAATTTGTTTCCAGTACAAACTCGGAAATGAAAACTGAATTTCATATGCTGTTTGAGCCTAAATAACAAGGGAGTAGTTTTGATTGCAATTATATATAACAAAACAAGATAATACTCATGTATTATTCCACACAAATAGCACTAGCAAACTGAACATGCTGCAAACAAAGATTATGATAATCTCTAAGACTTAAATTCATTTGCCTTTAATTGATTTATTTATCCTACCAGCACTGATATCTGTCTTCAAACTGGCTATCTTATGGAAAAGGCATTAATGTTTTCTCAGTTGCAACCAAGGCATGAAAAACCTACAATACTGCCAAGCTGGGAAGCTGCACAATAATCACACTTCTGCTCTGCTGGGCATTGCAACAACTCTAATGTGAAAAAAAAAATCAACCAAAACAGAGGCTTCTGAATTCGAAAAAGATGAGCCTACAGCAATTAAGCACCCTGGAGAAACCAACTTGATCTCACCCAGGCTGGGATAATGGTTTTTGCAAGGGTGGTAACAGAGCATTTTTTGTTAATATAGCAGGCCCTAAAAGTGCACGTTTTTAACCTCTGCTGAAGAAAATCACAGCTTGGCTATTCTATTATTTCAATGTCCGAAATAATACTGTATTTTGAGAACTGTTTTGTCATATTAAAGCATTTTTATTTTTGCCTACAGCAAATGCGCTTCGTTATGCATTAATGCAAGGTAAAAATAAAATGAAAAATGTTTACCTGAGCCCAGCACATTTTATTTAAGCCATGTATTTGTTGGGCATCTCATTTTTGAGGTTAAATTCAAACTCAAAAATGGTATTGACAATACCCAGTATTTTAGCTGAACAAAACATTCATGATTCAAAGGAAGGTAGGATTAAATTCTTCCAATAAAATCCCACCTTTTAAAAGACTACTTTTGCTTTCAACAGTAGGCATGTGTAACTGTCTTTAACAGGCTTTTTTGTAGTTAACACATAATTCTGGTTTGATTAAAGCACCAGATGCACAGCGATATCAGCTCTGAATGGGCTATAGTAGCCCATTGCTGCATTCTAATCGTAGGACTGTGAATGCTATTGCTTTGCGGTCGAAACCGGCTACAGGCTATTAGCTGGAACATTCAATTACAACGCTGGCCACTTCATTTACTTTCTGTCCAAGTCCTGTGAAGACTGTGCTAAATTAATATGGGCCATTCCCAGGACTGTGAATACATTAGGGCTGCTTCAGAATGCAGTGAGTACAGTGAGTATTAATATCACTCCAAGGAGACCAAAGGATCTACTTTCACTTTTTCTATGTTTTTTTTTCTTTGCTTTGCTGAGCTGTGTTTTAGTTGCACATCAATACCGGTACTGTGTTAAGATACAAAGGTTACAGTGCAAGGAAGGCAGAAGTGACATTATGAGAAAAAAGGAAAGCAAGACATTCCAGACAAATTACACTTTTAATTCAATTTGATCCCTCAGCTTATCTAGTGCACTGTCAGGCATGATGGATGTCCATTGTGAGCACTTTTAGCTAGTTTATTTGCAATGCAGGGGAACTGTTGCAAGTTAACTACCTCTAAAGCTCAATTCAGCATACTCAATGAATAACAATGGATTTTCTCTGTATACCAATATTAAAAAAAGCTTCCAGCCCATATTTATATTTCAAACATCTGCAGTACCAAGGAAAAGAAAAATGTTAAATGTCTCCAACGTTTATTTTAACTGCTAAATCAGTACATTTACAGCAAGAACACATTATGGTACTAAACAGAAAAGGGTGTGTTTTTTTTTTTAAAACGATGAATACTGCTGAAAGATTTGTCTTGTACTGTCTACAATTAGTTTTTTAACTTTTTTTTAATCTCGATTACATTAGACTTTTTGCTTAAAAGAAATTCTCAGGTCCCAGATAAAATAAAACAAGGAAAGAAAGCACTTTTTGTTACGCTCCTTGTCTTGTTGCTTCAATCACATTTCGGTAAAATGTCAACCTTGGCAAGGTGTTAAAGTCTGGGTGGCCACTGTTCAATATGAAACACACACTGGCTCTGGGGTTGCCATCTAATGCCACTGCATGGTAGAATGGTCTAAACTCTGGAAAACTAATACAGTCAAAAGACCGGTTGATTGCCAGTCCTAGACACATGTTTAAAGAAAGGTCAGAAATGAACATGTAGCAGTTACGCAGTGCTTACAAAGTTTTGCTTTGTTGTTTTAAACATTTAGAGAGAAAAAAAATGGCAGCTTATACTGGACTACCTTGGCTTATTTCAGCATTTAACGTGGGCCAAAACTAAAACAATACCGGTTCAAGAACTGTGATGAAGTCGCAGCAGGTCTAGGACTATTAAAACACTATGCAAAGTCTGGCATTGAGAATCAACGAAACCAACTCTCCATTACTTGTGGATAGACTACATTTAACATGATTCAACACATCCACAGACACATCCAGACACTCCTTGTGTCATTTTCACAGAACACGTTTCCACAAATGGAAGATAAATCCAAGACAGCGAGAAAAGAAGATGCTACCCTCAAAATGCTCTCAAGCTTCTGAGGGGAGGGAAACATAGCGTGGCACCTCAGTTCAAAGCATGTTGGATTTCCATGGGTTGTAAAAGAAAATCAATTGACCCGACAGGGTTACAAAAGCATGTTGGAGAAGTGTGTGAAACAGAGCAGAGAAAATGGTTTCTCATCACCACAGAGCAGGTCACACTTTCCCATCCTATAATACAATACATTTTCAGCCTACGTTATAATTAATATATAAAGCTTGATGTCCTGTAAAAGGGTCTTAAGCACAACACACCTACACATTTAACAAAGCAACGAGTGGAATTTTAAGCTTTGCGAATAAAGTTTTGCTTGCTCCGTTAACATTTACCCTAATGTTCCATCTGCGCAGCAATTCCTCTACAATTCTAATTAAGCCGGTGTATTTATTCAAGGCTAAAACTACATGCTGAAATTGCTTGGTTACAAGAATGTACTTGCATCACCGACAGCTTGCAAACTAATTAAAACAAACTCTCTGGTACACAGAAAGTAGACTACAGTAATGTGCCGGATTATTACAGTATCAATCACAAGCAAAAGGGCTAAAATATAAATATTTGTATTAAAGAGTATATTGTGACTCATTGTCTACCGAGTGAGAAACCTGATCTAACTGACCTCCAAAACGTCTACAAGAACAGCTAAAATCTAAAACCCTTGGGCTTCTATCCTGCCGTTTTAAACAGGAACACATAAATATATACAGATCTAGTATGCCAAGAGGACAAAGAGATTTATTCTAATATCTTACCAGTCAAATGGATTAGATTTCTAAGTTTATATCAGCATCAAAATGAGATCACGACTACAGGCGCATATCTAAAATTTATTTTGAAAGTTTTAAGTAAGGAATACAAGTTATACAGTTCATACATTTAAGGACAGGTACAATTGAGAAATTGCAGATTGTTCTACAATCGTGCTTCTACAGCCTCAGCTTTGCTTGTAGGAGCTAAAGGGTGCTGAAGAACTAGTACTTGGCTCAACCAAGCAGTGAAAACTCAAGAGAAAGACCAGACTGAAGTGAAAGAGCTACAGTAACTCAACCACCCCATCTGGCCAGACAAGTGAGTCATGGCCAAGTCCCTGAAGATGAGGCTACAGATCAAACCAGGGTCCATATCCCCAGGAGACTTCTTGGCTCCAACAAAGGCATAATACCTGGGTTACAGACCCAGACAACCAAGAGACACTGACCCTGGCTGTAACCCATTCCAGTGAGGCAAAATGCAAAGAATTACATTTGCAGAATTACATACACACAGTAACCGCAAAATGAAAACTAGCAAACTGATTCACCAGAGACTGCAGAGCACAGCCATATTAAGATGAGCAGCTTTGACTGTACCACACCTGCAAGCCCCCAACGGAGAAGACAGTAACATCACCACAGTATCTGACTGCTGGCTTTGTGCATCATGCTGGGCCACACACACCAGTTCACACAGCAGGATAATATTTATACATCCAGCTTGGAAAGACAAGCTAAGTGACTAAGATTGAGTGAGGACTCCCTTAAGCATGACAGGGTCCTGTTCTGCTGAAACTTTTCCAGGGCATTCTTTCTCAGTAATCACTTCATTATTCTCTTTATTGCCAGGAATCTCCATCTCGAAAATAAGGATAACAAAATTGAGGTGTGTATTTCCCTGCAGCATGGAGGCAGAGCATGTGTTTCTCATCCAGAACAAGTCCAATGAATAACCATACAATAAACGATATTAAATATAGCACATTGTCTGCCAAAACTTTTGCTAAACTCGAGTGCTCCTTTCTAAAATAATTCTGAACATTTCATTCAAACCTTTAACACAATAGCCACTCTTAGCACATGCACCAGACCCCTGTGTTGAATAAAAATAAAAACATTTTAAAGATGTCCATAGGCTGCGATTCTTTTTTTTTCCATCATTTTTACTTAAAGTGATTGAGGACGACGCACAATTTCCGTTCAGTGGCCCCCACCTTCTGGCACCCTCTCCATACAGGGATGAAGACGGCACAGGCTGAGCAACATCTGGTAATTCTGGAGAGATAGTGTCACTTTTACAAGATTAAATAGACCATATTTAATAACATTTTACTGTGAATGACTAATGTTTCCTTTCTCACACATTAGCATTTTGATAACCAGTTGTAGACCTTCCTCCTATGCGAGATAAGAAAAGGCACAGTGGCACAGACAACACGCAATAATTGGTGCACAGCTTGAGGAAAAGTCAGAATTTAGAGCTCTTTTGTAGCAAAGTGCCTATATCCTCCTTTGATAGTGAATAAAACATACAGTTGCAGAAACTAAACATCGCACTAAACATAAGCAATTTGCAATTAAGAAACACTAAACATTTGCTCCAATTTACACTTACAACATATCTTCAAAAAACAAGGAGATTTGATGAAGTCCCCCAGATGCCTTGCATATTTTGATTAAGTAGTTGCAGATTTGTCGCTCAAACTTTCCTTCTTGGAACGTTTTGAAGAAATCATAGATTGTCAGGCTTGTGTGCACAGTGCCAGGCACTGTCTTCCTTCACAAATGTTGCATTGTTGTATTCATATAAGGAAGCATAGATACATAAGATATAAGGAGTGTTCTGCACTTTAAATCCTGAGATCAAACAACTTTAACATCCTTTTGGCAATCATAATTTAAGGTTGATTATTCTGACGTTTAACAAAGAAGCTTAGAAGATTTGCATGTGCACCAGTAAAGAGCAGACCTAATTTACATGGCATTCCATGTCTTTAATTCAACAAAAACAAATATATTTATAAAGTCTTCTTCTTCTGAACAATACATATTGAGCACATACTCCATCTGAACAGGGAAATATTCATGAAGCAATCCAGGAGTTTAATGAAAAAAAAATCTGATTTAGTCAGTGGGTGGCTGGTTTATGAGAAGATATTTACATTTTTAAACACTACGTGTGCTTTCTTAAAAATTGACTTGTATAACATATTTTGACCATCTAAATTTTGATTATATGCCTATTTTAGAAATTATGAACTACAATTACAAACTGTGCCAACATAATTCACAGAAAATTGAGGATGTTGCTATGTTTTTTATTTTTCTTTTGCTCAATGTGTCTGTGACTGGCAAATGTATAAGACACAATATGTGGAGCAGAAACAAAAATTTGAAATTTTTTTCTCATTGATTACTCTAACCTTGGGGTGGACTGGTTAGCATTGCTACCTCACAGCGCTGGCACCTTGGGTTCAATCCCTGACTTGGGTTGCTATCTGAGCGGGGTCTTTATGTTATCTTTGTATTCATATGGGTTTGCTCCAGGTGCTGCCATTTCTTCCCACAATCCAAAAACACACTGCTAGGTTAATTGCCTTCTGGGAAAATTGGCCCTGGTGTGAGTGTGTGTGTGTGTGTCTGCCCTGCAATGGACTGGTGTCATATCCAGGTTGTATCTCACCTTATACTCAATGCTTTCCAGGATAGGCGCCAGGCCAATCTCAGCCTGAACTGGAAAAGTAGTTATTGAAAGTGATGTGATGAAACACTATAATCTTAAATGTGTTCTTTTATCTTTTAATTTATTTCTTCAAGACTTCTAAACACTATTGTTTAGGTATGCTAGACTTTTAAAGAGAACATAGCAGCACCTTAATAACAAATGCATTTAGAAATCCTCCATCCCAATTGCCATGCAAGTGGTCATTCATGTCTAAGTTAAAATATTGTATTTTTTCTTTTGTGATTGAACGATTTTAAAACTTAATCAAGCCTAGAGAGCCTGAGGCTTAGAGCAATTTTGTCTTCAAAGTACTCATTGTCATTATGAATACACTTTGATTCTTTCATTATTTAGGTAAACCAGTAAAAGCCGTGCTGCAGTAATTTGCTTAAGCACTACAGGCATAAACGTAACTTGGAATATCTTGCAGCTACTGTAGTTAGCTAGATGGCAATTGTGTGTGGTCTGGACCTAGAACCAAAATGGCCAGCCTTGATGTTCTTAGATTGGTCTTGGTGTTAAAACCTTGTGGGGCAGGGACAATGTTGTTCTATCTAGAATAGAATTGAATTATAATTGTCCCCTCCACACACACACTATTTGTGTGCTGGCTGTGTGTTTTGTTAATGTGGTCCTGTTGGAGATTTTCTGGACATGGGATTTTGTGGACATGATGTGGTGGGTGTCCCGTTTATTTATTATTTATTTGTTGATTTATTATAAATCCAGCATTATGTTTTAAAAACTGAAGGCTGAAACCACCAGCAAGAGTAAGAAGCGTACCCACAGGTAGCCTTACCACAACATAACTCAGTTCAGCTCAGCAGTCTGATATCATTGCAACCATGGATCAATTTTAATTTCACTGTACAAGAGAGTAATCACTAACCTCATCATTAAGGAAAAAGAGTCACATATATAGGTATATGCAACCTCAGGCTCAATGCATCTTGTGGACAAGCTAAATTGTATTGGAATTCCTGGCCCAGAATAAAGGGGATACACAATTGTGTGTAATCACAACTCTAGACAGTAAAAAAACAAATCAGACCACAGCCCCCCAGACACAACATTGAAGGCCATATTAAAATCTTCCACTTTAAATTTTCTGTAGTTGTACTTGAGAGCTTGGTTGTCTGAGAAGTAAAAACCATGCCAGCTCCTTTCTGTACTGATGCCTTGCTTATTCACAAAAAAGCACAAGGCTGGGATTGCTTACAAAAATAGAAAAGCTCAATTACTTTTTTTTTTAACCCGCACATTGTAAATGTACTGTATATTTGTGCACATAAAAAAAAACGTAATTGCTCATTTAACTCCACACATTTTTAGTGGTACTTTATTCAAACGCATTATTTTTGGGAGAAACTGCAGTGTTATGTGTATTTCACCTTCTTCTTTGAGTTTTATGCCACATTGGATGGCTCTCGTGATTAAATATGCTTTTATCAGAGCCCATGTTATCCATTAAGAACCTCACAAACAACGCCAGTAATTTTTTGCTCATATTCAGTAAAAAATGGAAATGCATCCCCTTAAATAATAAAGCAACAGCTATTATTTTCAGAACTGTAAGTATTTGGCCACTAACCTGCAAATTACAGAAATAAAGAAATATTTGTCATTGTCATTACAACTTTCTACATAAACTCACTCATTCATCTCTGATGTCCTTACTTATTTTGCCATTTTAAATAAAAACCCAGAAACCCAAAGAGAAAAAATGGCCAGATGAATCAGAGAGGCTGACATTCAATGGCTTTCCTGTGACATTGGCATGAGAGGTGTTACAGCACTTACTGTATCCCATAAGTGATCTGATCAAAATGTTCTTGGATGTGCCCGTTTTATAAACGACCTCCTAAACGAGCTGATATAGACAGGAACTACTGGTGACAATAAGGAAATAATTTCAGTCACCATTCTTTATGAGTTATGTATACAATGCCTACTGTATGTATGTTGGAAGCTGTCTATTGGCTAATTCTGCTCAATTATCATGACAAACACACACAACGTAGTCTATAGCAGCACAGAGATGCACTCTCATGCAACATGTACATGATAAATGGTGCAAAGAGAAATATCATATTTCAGGTGTAGCAATTTTTGAAAGCCCACCCGTCTTTGCCACCTGGATCAGGAGATGAAGAACTCTTTTCAAAAACGCAGAGAAGCATGCTGTGGCTAGAGCAAACATTCTTATCCTGAGGCTATAATACAGTTTTTCAAACTCTAGAGATTTAGGAAAACCACATTCTGATTCCCATAAACCTCAGTGAAATAAATGGATGTACACACTCTGAATTTTCTCTCTTTCCAAAGGAAAGAAGCTGAAACTGCAATAACATTTATTAAATAAACTCTGGAACTCCGTCGCTCTGTAATCCTTAGAGAAAAGCATATTTCTATTCATGATTAATGAGCGGTGAAGTACTGAGTTTGGTTTCCTATACAGAATTTCAGGCAGTGGCTGGACGAACGCTTAATGGGATTGAGAAGTGATTGATTAGTGTGGGTCTACCAGGTCACGGAGAGCTAAAAAGCACAGAGTGATAAAAGCACTATTGAAAATGTGAAAGGACTTTCAGTTCAAACTGTACACAGTAATTGTTATGTAAATGTAAGGAAACAATCTACATTTATATCATAATGAAATAGTGATTCAGCTTTGTTGGATTAAAGAGTAAACAAATGCTTTTACCTGAAATGCTGTCCCAGAGGAATGTTCCTTAATTACAATCAACACCTCTTTAACTTTAAAATTAAGTAAAGAGAGAGCCTAGAACAGCATGCAGAGTATACAGTAATAACCCCGTTTATGACTACAGGAGTTGACAGATTATATAACAACCAGCAATGTATAAATATGTACTCAGAATCATAGTTTAAGCACTTAACAGGAAAAGAACAGGTTGTTCTAATGTCAGGGTGGGATGTTTAAAGTCAGATGGAAGACAGGACAAATGACAATTCAGAATTTGCTCGATTCCAGAAGCCATTTTAGTGTGAACATTATAGAAATGCAGCGTGGTAAAGTAACACATTTTTGCATGGATTCAGACCAAAAAGCGCGAGTCCCCCGTACACAGCAGCCATGGTAACGCCTGCCCCCCCTCGCCCCCATGCTTTAATGCCTACAAAGTTAAAAAGAAAAAAGCCATCTTTTGGCCCAGCTTTTATTATTGCCATATTTTTTTTTTCAGCACTCGCTTTGTAGTCATCAAAGGGCTGTCCACCATGGGACTGCGCAAAAGTTAAAAGCATTATTTAAAACAGTTCAATTATTATTAAACAGAGGCTAGGGGTTTCTGCCCCAACCTTTGCAAAGATAAGCACACCAGCGGCACTAAATCAAAGGCATCTGGCTATTTCAGTGTGCCAGAGGACAAGATTAGGGATCTTATTTAAGATACATATATTTCCTAACTTGCTCTTCGTGAACAAATTTCAGATACATTTAAACTTCACAAAACCAGACTTTTTAAACCCGCCATGTTGTTAAAGGCTTCCAGTACAATCCACACACATTTGCCAATCTCACAATGATGTTCAACAAGCTTTTTTTACTTTCTAAGCCACGAACTCAACCGGCAAGTGGAATGCTGACCTCAATTGAACCGAATATAACTCATTTCATTCTCCTCAAGCTGGGAGATCACAGCTGTTGTACTTGCCATAAAATTATCACCTTTTGCAGTTCTCATGAGTGGAGAAAACGTATATTGCTGGTGTTAAGTAAAGACGCAGTAAAGCTTAGATGCTGGAGAGAAAGACAAAGCGTTTTCTGATTTTGGAATTTAAGCTGCTTTTTGATTGAACTGTGGGAGCACACAATACAAAATGAAATATTAGTTATGAGCAAATGACAGCTTTTGAGGGATTCACTTATCATTGACTTTTTTTCATAAATTATGGCATATTAAACTTGTCTACTTGTCTTCATTTATTTAAGAAAGTCATCAATATTAATTAATTCAATATTAATTAATTATCTTTTGGGAAGCAACACTTCAGTTAAATTAATTCCTGGAGCTTATCCTGTATATGCATGCATTACCAATGCCATGGAAACACTATTCTTCCAATTTAAATGTAACATGAATAAAATTCAGAATGTTAAGGTTCTTAAAAATACCATTAATGTTCCTGAAATTCGACTCAAACAGTACATATGGTGGGCTTAATAGTCACATATATCATGACAAAGACATGCATGCAGACCTTTGATCACACTATGGAAGACTCCACATACTGTATCCAACAAGCAGTGTTTTTCACAGAGCCTTGTTCAGCAGGAGTATGCTGTAGTTAAGTCTTTTACACTAAGTTAAATATAAAATGTTTTAGAGCCCAAGGAAGACTGTGTGTTCCAACAAAGATAAGGCACCTTACTGCTTCCATTCGTCCCAAGACTTCAATATATCCTCATTATAGTCTAAATTGGGCAGCAAAGCATTAATTGGTAATGCTACTAAAGATTAAATAAATAATTAAGGATGAGCTCAAATAAAGACTTGCAAAGATAACAGTTACATACTTTAACAACTCTCATCTGCCTTCTAGCCCTCTATTATTTAGGTAATTTTAATTGCATTCCAAAAAAAAAAAAAAAAGAAGCTATCTTCTTGAAGCAGACCTCACCACATCCATCCAGAAGCTCCAGTTAGAAGCTGCGAGTTTAAGGATGCAAGGTGCTGGAGTTTGCAAGTACAGTATACTGTATACAGTTGCTCTCACCACTGGAAGAGTGGGCCTTTTATCTAGAGCACAGCTAAAACACAATTAAACCTCTAACACTCAACGCTTTGACATATTTTACCACCATCTGCTGGCCTCTCCAATACATTACCAAAGTGCCTAGGATGCACATTCAACTGAATCACACTGTATAGTGTATCCAGCAATCCCACCTGCTGCACAGTACGAAGCACTGCCCAAATTCAATTACTGTATATTTACCTGTAATGGAGAGCTGTTCCTTTTACATTAGCAACAATCTTTAAATCTTTAAATACTCAGTATTTTAAGATTATTTTTTGCCTAGAACCCCCCATTCTCCAATTGTAAATACACCATAAACTTACATTCATGTTTTGTTATGCATCATGTTTTCTGTTACAAATCAAAATTGATTTCCCTAAGCCACCAGTATGAAGTATACCCGCATGCCATCTTCAGCTTCGTGACAGAAATAACACCATGTTTTAGCTAAAATACCTTGGCGAACTTGTAAACTATCTGTCTTTTTAGTTCTAGCTAGCATTCCAGGACCAGCAAATTCGAAGTCCCTTTTTCCAGACGTAATGCCATTTGTTTTTCAGCATGAGCTTCACTTTTCTGCTGTAAGAATGATTATACTCCTATCAAAACTGTATAAAAAACTCAATTTGTGTTTCATTCAAACATATCACCAGGTGCCATTTGAACTGGGAGACAAACAGTTGTGATATATTGTTTCATGGGTTCTTAATTCATTTAAAATCACTGTCTTGGTATAAGACACTGCCTCCAGCACTGAGCTGATGACTTTACACTGCTGTTGCACCCAGTCTCCTTGTCTTTAAAAGGCATCAATGCATTAACCAAAATGACTTCTTGGCACTAGGAAAAGTTTTTACTGCATAGATGGTATTTTAGAGCTGAAAATGGCTTTTTTGTAACGAAACTTTGAAACGATTAACATTTTAAAGCTTAACAAAACCAAACGTTTGCATACTTAACTGCCTACTCCAAAGCAAGAATTGTAAGCATCTTTCAATATAATTGCTTGTCTTCGGGACTTAGCTTAAGCTAAGAGAATTAATAAGCAGCTGGTGCAAGAAACAGACAATAAACTTAAAGAATTTCCTATAAATGTAATGAAGAAAAACATTCTGAAATGTCTATCTAAGTCTTCTAAGAGAGTAAGGTGTGTTACAAGGAAGACAAGCCTTTGTTGTGTGCTTTTTGTGAATCCATAAATAAATGAGTGTGCTAGGATAATCTCTATCCTAACAAACAAATTAAGTAATAGAAATACTTCACTTTGGATCCAATAAAGCTTCCTTTTCAAACATTTGCTTATATTAAAAGACATTAAAACATTAAACAAAGCATTGTCTTTATATTTAGCCAATGCTTGGCGCCAGTAGCTGGATCTACCTGTGTCAAAGGTAACCCCCATCCACTATACCAAATAAGAAGGCAAACTGATCTGAAGTTCTAAACAATGGAAAAGTGCAAGTCTTGTTCACAAATTGCATGACCTTTTTCTTCTTGAACATTATTGAAACAAACTCAGTATAGAGGCAAATGGCATATATAGATATCTATTATTAACACTATCTGAAACAGTGGTAGAAATGACCTTCCCCCATCTGGTATCTGATAACACTGTTTATAAGCCCATTGTTGCTATTTTTTTCCATTTACAAGTTACCTTTCAAAAAATGAAATTTCTTGGGATATTTTCGTCTAGCCTAACAATAGCTCCAGAACAAAATATCCATGTGCACTGAATCTTTTTTTGTCACACTCCTTTAAAACCCCTCCACCCCAACCCATTCTCTAGTCGAACTCTGCACTGCTCTAAAGGTATAGTAGTGTTAAAAGATAACTAACAAAGGAGCATAAAACAGATAATGCCACTGTCTAAGTTACTGCTGGGACAAAGCTACACCATCTTATTGAAAAGGTTCTTAATTTTTTCCATTGATTGGACTGAGTTTTAAAAAAATGCACACTCATTATTTAATCACCACTGCAATAATGGTACAACAAAACCAACATTTGTAAGGGGAAAATGGAGCATGCTCAACTTTAACCTCATTGCCTTTCAATACTCAGCAAGGAATAAATGAATACATCTTTTTTCCGAGCACGTTTTGTCTTAATGGATTGAGACGCATGCACAGAGAAAGAAGGGTGAGCTGCACTGAATGTTTTGATGCACAGGTGGATACTCATCCGAAGAGCTACACACTCCTGAATCAGAATACCCAGGATATGATGGTCTACGTGCTGTTGCCACTACATAAACACCTGTTTGATCCAGGTGACCAATGAACGGATTTGGAGCTTTTTCCTACGCACACCACGCTCATAATCTTAGAGTACGAGTGTACCAGACGGCTGAAGTTACTTGCAGTTGAAGTTTCAGCATAATATGTCTTCCTGTTCCTAGAGATACACACAAAATCAGCACAAAAATCAGAGTATTTATGCATTAATCCATTTACAGACAGAAAACACTAAAATTGAAATGAAAAAGCTTGCTCTGAAAAAGTACAATGGAAGTATAAAGGAATGACAGCCAAGGAAGAAATATGGATATCAATACCTTCATTAAATCACCTGTGAGGTATTACATTAATTCAAGGGGGTCACTAAACCAGCTCTTATTTCTCTTATCTGTTAATATTCTCCTTGACTACTTCATTCACCAGCCATCAGCAAGCACGACTATCGATTACATCAGAAGGTCTTAATGACCTAGGACTGGAACAACCACCATAAATGTACAATTTCTTATTCCAAGCGAAGTTATAGTTTGCCCTACAAGATTGCGCAATAAATCAACAGTCCAATCAGCCAGCTCGGGGCTCTCAGGTCACTGAAGAGATGTCGGTACATTACAATAATGAGAACTCCAGATACATCACACCCTATCGATTACAGACCTGCATCATCCCAGCTGCTCGAAATTACAAGCTTCTGCTGCAAAATCACAGCCACATGGGGATCATAATCACACCTCTTGTGAATCTGTTCCAGACAAAATGGTGAAATAATGGGACAAGAGGTTTATGGGTACGTATGCTTCAACCATGGGTTGAATTACATTCACACCAACACACATAGACATGACAATGTGCATCAACTCAAGCATTGCATTCTGTTTCTGCATAAAGGTTATATTCTCTAGTTTTATCTTCAGTTAATGTGTAAAAAAAGACAAGTGACCAAGAAAATTCAGTTAATTGATCATTTAACTCCAAGTGACAAATATACCCATATTCAGCTTCAACAATCTATTATACTGTAAATGTTTGGGAATCTGGGTCTTTTATCGCTTTTGTCCAATGTTAGGTTCAGACCAAAATTATCTTCCCTTTTTTTTCCATCTAACCCAACATGTATCAAAAGCTACTGTGCTGAATACAAGTCAACTGAGGTCCAAAAGTCATGAAAAGCTACTGGCTGTCTACACAGTGGACGTCTTCAAAATCAAAATCCAAAAAACAATGAAACAAGACCCCGATGAGACAAGTGGAAACCATGGAAAACTGCTTTTAGAACTGAGGAGAGAAGGCACTTCTTTGCAAACAGGGCTGTGGGGACCATCTAGCCAGCCATGCAATTGAAGCCAGTACCTCAGCATCTTAAAGACATGGCTCCATAAGATCCCCGGATCAATTAGTTACCAGACAAGGTACTGTAGATTTTCTCATTTGTAATGTTTCTTGTCATGCATGGTTTAGCTTTGCTCCCTATCCAGTACCGCTAGCTGAGCTGTGTCTGGTGTCTTCTCTTCGTTAAGATTTTATAGAGTGCTCTCATAAACATGCATTTGTTCTTGTTTCCAACACTTTGTACTGTCATTACAACAGATGGCTGTACAGGGGAGCAGAATACACTAAATACTTTATAAGCTCAATGAGGTTTGACTTGTTGGGGAGTGTGTGCATGGACCATGGCTTGAGTGTGTGTTTGATCATTTCTACACACCAAGAGTTTTGCAAATGAAATGGTTCTCCTTGTTAATCTGAAGATGAGTGTAATATAACTCATTCTATGGCAAAAATAATTTCGATTTTGATAAACACATTAAGGACTCTAATATGTATATGTATTATTTTTACTTTAAAAAATACGATTTTACAATATAATGCAATTACACCACTATATATGGTCAAAGCCAACTGCAACTGTAACCAGGCCTCATTCTGCTGGAGAATGTATTCCCAAGATATCCCAGTATATGTTAATAGTTAAAAAATTACAGAAATATTAAACATCAGCTTATCAAATTTTTGTTTGAATGCTTTGCTTCAAGACGTTTTTGAGGACAATGTTTAAACTCAACAAGAAAGCTAAAAAGGTAGAAAATTATCGCCAAGAACAAGCTACTGATTATGTTACACTATATTACAATAATAGCTCAGGTTATGCAAATTCCAGGTGTATAAATATTTATTAGGGGAATTAAACAAAATTATACTCTTCTCTTAATGGAGAAACATTTGCAGCAAACTCACAATTAGACTAAACACACGCTAAAGCCTAAATATAAAAGCAGCTTTAGAGAGTCTCAGAATGACTGTTTATTTCTGATTTAAATACAGTAAATACATTCAGATTATTAATTATTATACAGTATATACTATTATATATAGGGACTATAAGAC
The DNA here is from genome assembly GCF_055471065.1 of Atractosteus spatula. NCBI lineage: Eukaryota > Metazoa > Chordata > Actinopteri > Semionotiformes > Lepisosteidae > Atractosteus > Atractosteus spatula. Next base: position 3,569,110 of record NC_142723.1, on the reverse strand, counting down.
AAGCACTGAATTTTAAGGATTTTATGTCACAAATGAACATTACTCATTCATTGCCATCCTGTAGTGGTAAACTGATCATTTTGGCTAATCGTTATCATACTGTAGCAGTGAAAATGTTTGAGCTTTTATTTTTATTGTGTGAACTGTTCTACAATGCTTTGTGTGTGTCTATCAGTTTTTCAAGACCATTGCAATAAATCTCCACTGTTTATCCCAAATGCTCTTAAAGAAATCAGAAACACTACAGTAAATGCCTACTTTACAAAGGTCATAACAAAACAAATCTCAATTGACAACTGTGAATATAATGACACATATAAATAAATGTGATCTTAACACACTGTACAACCAAAAAACCCAACCTTTCCATAAGCCCTTTTGTAATTCCACATCTATTTAAACTTTGACCCATCACCTAACACTAACTCTGACTGTAACTACCCTTATAACCCTACCCTCAAATCTATCCCTAATCTGATCCCCCATTCCAAAGACTTTGGAAAACCAAGATTAACTCTTGCTCTGACTTTTACTGTATGTCCAACCCTATCACCTGAATACTTACTGTATCCATAACTCTAACTACTGTACAATATAACTTTAAACCTAATGCTAGCTCCAACTGTTGGTTATAACGCTAACCTAAAAGACAGTTCATGTGCATGGATCGCAGTAATCACAATTACGAGCATTTTCCTCTGAGTTTTTAAGCAGATGGTTTGGCAGCCATAAAAACTGATTTAAGAAGAGGTCTAATGAAGACCAAAGAAGTCTAGCCCTATCCTCCTGCATGGCTGGGAATTGGACATCTGGTTCTTAGAAAGCGCTTCCAGCAATGGGGTTCAGAAACATGAAAATCGGGCCTCACAGACTGGGGAAATTAATTATGGAAAAAAAAATAATGAAGAGATCCCAAATAATTATGACAAATGCCAAGGTTTCCTGAATTGTTTATTAAAGGGAATCATAGTTAAAAGCTCTGGAAAAACAGACAACAAAAAATCTATTTAAGCTTTGTCTACACAGAGTCAGAGTATGAACGGTACAGGGCTTCAGCAATGAATCACCAAGCACCGGGCAAAACATTACACATTTTCCCACTCATACTCGCATTATATCATCTTCAAAATCTAAGTGCACCTCTTGACTTTTATCTTTGTCTGAATCACGGTCCGTGGCAGAAGTTCTGATTGTCAGGTTACATATACAATGACCTAGAGATTTATTCATACACCTGAAAAAATCGGTACCATGCTATTAAGATTACTGAAAAACATTTTTTTAAATGTATTATGCAAAAATATTAGGTATTTGCCTGCCTGTTTTAAAATATTATAAATTACATGACTGTAACGGTTATTAAATAACAAAATGTCAGTCCAAGATTTTTATCTTTCTTTGACTGATGTACATGTTTCTTGGGTAACTTGTGGTGAATTCTTTTTTACCTCTGCTCTTGTAAATCATGTTCTTCATACAGATATTACATTAAGGACTGAACACTGAAGGATTTTAGCAAATAGTCCAGAGAATTTGTGTGAGCAGTCACACTTTTGTTCAGCTTACTTTTTTGAATTAGTTTTTTACATGCGGTTTTGTCTGAAAAAAATGGCAAAACTATCCAAAATAAAAAAAAAACAAAGAGGGGAAGAGGTCTCTGATTAGCTTTAGCCCATGAAACAGTTATAATAGGAGATCATAACATATTGCTATGCATCTCAGGAGGTAAAATTACAGAACCAGTGCAGAATGCACTCCTCTAGTGTTTCATGCTCTTTGTCACTCTAACCTTCAAACTCAAACTAAAAGACCACAAGTTAGACCCGTAGTCTGCCTTGAAAACTGACAAGGAAAAACAGCTTTTCTTTTCAAGAAATGTCAACTGAATCAGCCTCAGTGAAAGAAAAGGTGCCAGGTTGTAGGGAGGCCTTACATAACTCGTAAACAGACCTACAGAGGAGACAGGTCCCGATGAATAACTGAAAGGTGAAAGACCTTCTACTCATGTGTGTTTGTCTAAAAGGGGCAGGTCAAAAACACTTTATGGACAAGTTTATGATCCTTTCTCAGTTACCTCAGAATAAAAGTTAAAGGTTAAAAGGCCACAAAATGAGCACCTAAAAGCTTGCTTTAAACAGTAACATGAACAGTAATGGACCGGACTCAAATCTTCAAATCTTTATGGCTGACAGCTACATTATGACCTCTCTTAATAACAGCCTTTTAATCAAACTAAAAGCATTTTTACAATCTTGATTATCTTTCATCCAGGCACAGAAGATATTCTGTATGCTGTAAATACACAACAAACAAATATGCCACAGTACAGAATATTGGAGCATCCTTTCAGTTTCTAAAAAATAAGGCACATTTTTAAAGTAAAGACATTAAACCAACCTGAGAGCTTCTCAAGAGTACACATACAGCTGTGACCAAACAAACCACTTTTGAGTTAAAAGGGACATATTTTAAAGATGCTTTTTTAAAATAAAAAAAAAACAATTCAATGCTTTCAGAGTCCTAGGACCAACAGAAATGCTTTAGAAATATTGCAGATAAGCAAAACACAAGAACAGGTGCAAGTTCTCTAAGGTATTGATACGGGAAGACATGGCAAAGAAACATTGAGAGCTGCCCTTATTCATGTTTCAGAATCAAGCCCTGACTTAAAGCCTTGTTTTTTGTTGCATATGGAAGCGAGGCATTAATAAACACATCTGAAGTAGTTACCTACTGTGTGGCTAATTAAGCTCAAACTAAATCATGCAATCACTCAATCTGCTATGGAATAAATGTTATCGCCACCCAATTATTTACAAGGACTCCTTGTCAAAACAAACACATGAAAACCTTTCATTCATGAAAACATTAACACATTAAACAAGCAGATATTCTCTCATACTGTAAATTGCTTTATACAATATCATGATATGATCTATAAAGCCAGTAACAACAAAATATATATATTATCTGCTGTCCTTCTTTATCAGAGCTAATTCCTGAAGCATAACTCAGAACTACTGTATACCCTGGATGGGATGCCAGTCTATCACAGGGTAAACATACACAACACAAGCACATGGGCACAATTACCAAGTGGGCACAGATTCTTTAGAAGGTAGAAAGGGTCCAGAGCACCCAAAGAAAATACACATGGACAGAGGGAGAACAAACAAACTTCTCAAATAAGCTGCCACAGGCAAAATCGAATCCAGGGCCCAAGAGCCATATACTAGTCTCTTTTGTTAAAAATGCATCAATGTGTTTATTCCAGCAGGCACTACAATATACCCATTTGTATGTGTACTTATCACAAAAATGCTTCCAGTGCTCCCTGTGTAATACAAGAACAAACAACAAAAAATCAATTACATTTCGTAGGGAAAGAGAAACGAGGGGATGTTGTTAGAGAGGCGGGCGTCTAATTAACGAGAGACTCTATATAGGCCCATTCATTAGAGGAGCAAAGCTTTTTACTGCTATTCATCTTATATTTCCACTGCCCACATGTGGCCAAGCTGGGGCGCCATTTTAAGCCACTAAAAACATTGCACAGAGCAGGGGTTTCCAGTCCTTATCATTCCTTATCATAGCGATGGGGACACTATACTTTAAAAAGGCTCCGTCCTTCAGATAAGATGTAAAAACAAGGACCTGACTCTCTGTGGTCATTAAAAATCCCAGGGTGTTTCTTGAAAAGAGTAAGGGCGTTACCCCGGCATCGTGGCCAAATTTCCCATTGGCCCTTACCAGTTATGGCCTCCTAATAATCCCCATCTCTGAACTGGCTTCATTAATCTGTTCTCCTCCCCACTGATAGCTGGCGTGTGGTGAGCATACTGTGTGCACTATGGCTGCCGTTGCATCATCCAGCTGGGACTACACATTGGTGGTGGTGGAGGAAAATTCCCATTACCTATAAAGCATTTTGAGTGTAGTGTCCAGAAAAGCGCTATATAAGAGTAAGGAATAATAACAATTATTATTACTTCTGCTTCCAGTTGGACTCGCAGATACTTAATTGAAACCTTAACTGATCAATAATAACATTAAGCATTTATTACCAGTTTATTTATTGTTATTGTCATCCTGTAAAGCGCTTTGAGAAGCCACCTTTAAAGGCACTATATAAAATAAAGTTTATTATTATTATTATTAATGTGAAGTCTTTTTAACTGTTTTCAGTTGCTCAATATGTTGGAGGTTGCTCTTTAAGTACAGTGTATCATATGTAAGTTAGGATCACCAAATGCTGAGTAAAAGAAAGTTGCAAAGGATTCAGTCAAGTAACAAATTAGTTAAAGTAAGGACTTAATGAACTAAAGAGTTCTGTTTGAATGGAAACTCCAGGACTAGGGGCAGGAATTCCTGACTGAGGGTGTATTAATATTGTGGTACTTTTTAAAGAAACTGGGTTTATTCAAGAAAAAAGTGCTCTTAGCAATAGATGCTGAATATATGTCCAGTTTATGACTGTATTGTATCCTAGACATTTTAAAACATGGATTTTAAGATTGTCCTTTAAGAAGATTTTAAGATTGTAAAGAAAATGAATGTATAAACAAAGGACAGTCTTGTGTGCTTACAGTACTGTATGTATCCTGTAAAAGTTTATCATTGATATTTTTTTACAATTCCTGCTGAATAAACAGCTTATCAGAAATAAAGCTATCACATATCAGATCTGTGAAAAAAGCTTTACAAAGGTCCCATTGGCACTTTGTTTTTAGCACAGTCTATGCAACACTATTTCCCCTGATATTTCACAAGTGCCTGTAGTAAAGGACACATAAAATATCTTGTCCTTAATCAATACGACATTGTCATTAATCACACTAGGTCAAATAAGTTATTTTTAACAAACTACTTTCAAAGGTACATTATTCTTTTAATTAATCAGCTGAACCAAACTTTCTGAAATACTGGACACAAAGAATATTAAAGTCTGCGTGTCAATAGGCTGTAAACAGCAATATCTAGAGCTGAAAGTCCCAAATCGGAAACAAAATAGATTGTGAATCGCCTGAGAAAGTGATGGTGATTTAATTAAATGCTGCAAAGTTTATTTAGCCTTTAATTTTTGTTCAATTTTACATTACCAACTGAAAAAATCCCCGAATACTAGCAGACTGTAATGTCCCAATTCTCTATTCCACTGTTGGTTCAACATCCCAGCACACTAATCCTTAATAAATTGGTCATGCAGAGCCTATTTTGCCAGGCCAGGATGTATCAGGTAGTAAAGATGTCCAGCTTTTATGGCTGGTGAGCCCCACTGGATTATGTGTCCGGCGTTAGAAACTATCCCTTTTTTACAGTCTGCACTACAGTCAACGGCTCGTTTTAAAGTCTGATGCAGCTGGTACGTGTGTAGCGAACAGTGGAAACAGAATACTAGAAGCATCTTTAGATCAGCTCAACTGACACACTAATGACTGCCTTCAATGACATGTAATCTTCATCAGTGCTTTCCCTTTCTTAATTTCTATATCGGTTCAACTGCTTTAAAGAGGAACTGCAGACCCAATTTCTCAGAGCAGTTATTAAATCTCGGTAGCCAATTCACTGACGGTATAGAAAAAAAATTTAAAAATCCAAAATAAGCACAAAATTGTGAACTTTGTAACTTTGTAAAGTAAAAGTGAAAGTAAGTTTCCACAATTTGTGACATGAGACATTTGCCCTTCCTCCTCAGTAGTCTCCATAATGACTAATGTAATGTCACCTACAGTTCGAGTAAATAAAAACAGGTTGGAGATTTTACGAGTTACCGTATACATTTTACTTTGATCGCGATTTGAAATGCACTCATCAATGACAATTCTTTCTAACCCCGAAATATGAAAATAGCGCTGCAGTTCGCCTTTAATTAATATCAAACAGAAGTTGGGTGTGTACGTTTGACTATGGGGGGCATTCTCAAAATCTAGTGTGAATTAGGGAGCACATAATCTTTACTTTGGGTTAATGGCATTTCCTGTTCCTGCACAGTCAATCAAATCCTCGGATGTTTCATTTCCCAAGCTAAGGATTTAGACTGGAAATTGTTTTGCATTGTTTTAAGTCTGTCATGTTTCAATAAACAGGATACACAAGTACACACACATACCAGTTTTTCTTATAAACCAGAATTATTGCATACCCACGCAATTTAGAATTCCCAGCAGTGTTTTATATCTCAGCTAACAGTGGCAGCCTCCGTACTCACATGCCTAAAGAGAAACACGTACAGTACCATTGCTGGTGTTGCCTATACAGAGCCACTGACACTTAAGAGCACAGAAACTCTTTTGCTCCTTCAGGTAATGATTCCCATTGCTGCAAAGAGAAAGTTAGTGGAATCGCACGCCTTGCTAATGAACATTATTAATAGTGTCTTTTGTACAACACAAAGCAGGCGAGATGGTACTCGGTTTAACTGTTACTACTAAACACGGGTGAGGGAGGGCAGAACCACAGAACAGGACACAGCTCAGGCCTTTACACTTAACGCATGCAAACCAATACTTCTCACTCCCAAATGCAAATTTGCATTCATATTCCAGCGTTTCAACTCAATTGAATATGTAAACAAGAGAAATAACAGTGGACCGATTCTTCATAAACAGGTGCTTTGTTTTTGTGAAGCAAATGGAGTGCTAAAGGGTTCTAAACCAAACCCCCTTCTACCTGACAGGTCATTATCGTGGAGCCAGAATTAACACCCTCTCTGAAGCACTACATGTGCTGCACCTGTATTAATTTCTGAAAACTTCAAAGCTCAGGAATGCTTAATAGAGCTGCAAAGTCCAAGGTCTTCTCTGAGCATTTGAGCCATTCATTCCACTCAGTACTTCTGGCAGTGCACCAGACTGCATGACTTCATCTCAGGAGAGCAATGGACAAATGCCTGGCAGGTAAAGAAAATATTTAAAGTAAGGAAAACTCAACGCAAACCTCTTTTTTCTTCTTCATATCAACTTTTTCCTAGAGACTCACCAAGCTGTGTAAATCCATTAGTTTTAAAAAAAAGTGCCAAATACAGCAGTTTTGAAGAAGAGAATATCTGCTTTGATTCAGTACAAAAATAACACAGACTCCCACTGGGACAGCAGAAAGACCTCTGGCCAAATTGTGAACAGGGCATCGAGTACTCGGAACTTGTCATTGCCCATGAACGCCAGTCTCTGCTGATAACAAAGACGTAACAAACTATTGAACGGCTTAGCACCTTTTCTGCATTCTCATTAATGATGATACAGGTTAAAGAGTGATAAAGGATCACAGGGTAGGATGTTCACACCCTCCAGGGTTTTACAAACGGTAACAGAAGTGCGCTTTGAAGTGTATCTGCAGGAATTCTGCCACTTACTGCCACTGAAATGCAAACAGAGATAAGTAAAAGCAACAACACCAAATGTAATTAACACCAAGAAATAATTTATTATAATTGACTGTTACATAAATTCAGTAACCACTGGTGCTTTGCTTTGTTGTTAGTAATTTATGCCAAAAAATATGTCTTATGAATTAAACAAGAGAGAACTGAAAAGGCACAATGGAGTATGAACATAAGAATGGATACACACAATTGGATTTGTAACATTAAGCCCTTCTAGCTTGTTAGGTTCTGGGAGCTATTTGATCTGAAAATCTTGTCCTGTTGTCTCTTAAAAGAAACCAGATTCTACAATTTAACTGGCCAGCTTGGTCTACTCTTCCACAAACCTTTGTGTAAAAATGTGCTTCTGAACACGAAACATGTTGCTAACTTGATTTCTCTTGCAACCATACTGCAACTCTATACTTACATTTCTTTGTAAACAACTGAAGATAGTATCGTATCCACAGCATCCTGAAATCAATTATTTTTTAAAATTAAATCTTGTGCATAACATAAAAATCTTTTTTTGAAAAAAAAACCTTTTTTGTTTCTCAGTACATATTTCTAAAACTATCATTCTCGATATACAGTATGCACACATATATTCATATGTACATATTCTGCATTGTCAGACAATCAACAGTTTAAACATAGTAATTTAACTCTACTTTCGCTCTCTACGCAGAGATAAAATAAATTCATTTTTATTTGTCATCAATAAATAATAACAAGCAATTTAAATGTATTTATCCATTTTCAATTACAGTAACCAGGCATTTTGTGTCCTCCTTGCTTTTTTATGTCTTGTAGAATGAGGATTTAGTGACTAAAGCTTGTTTTTTTTTTAAAAGAAAATATGCTCTTGGATGTAATTACATAAATGCATAACTGGCCTACTTTTAATGCATGACATACATAAACCTTTCTTCTGTATATTCTTGTTAAAAAATAATGCCCAAAACTCTTATCCTTCATGTGCCTAATTACATAAATTAAATAAATGCTAAATCTTACATAAGACATCATAACATACATATGGGGCCCTTTGCTATCTTGTAATTCCACTTTTATAGTCATACTCTGGAAACATGTAACTACTGTAAAGTAAGTGTAAAATTTACTCCCTTCAAGCAAATGTAACCTTACGAACACAGGACCCTTCTCAGCATGACTGGAAAAACTTATTCCTAAAGGCATATAGTACATACTGTAAATGTACTCATTTTCTGAGACATAAACCCTCAAGGCCACTTTGTTGCATTTTAAACACTGGAAAGATGTCTGGATAGATTCTATCAGTGAAAAGTGTGTTCTGAAAGAACATACAGAATTCGAAAAGATTGGAATAAATGATAGTAAGAACATTGCTTTGCATTTATGAAATACTCTCTTAAAATGATTATATTGACACTGTATTGCTCATAAGGAAAAGCAGGAAAAAAATCTTGATTTTTTTATGATTGTATGTACTGTAATTTGTAAAGTACATACAGTACATCATCTTTATTCATATAATCTTTTGGTACAGCAGAACATAGGAAGCACAGCTTGCTTAATACACAGTTGATGTGATCACCACGTTAATTGGAGGTTTAAAAAAAACCCTGAAAACTGAAATAATGTAATGGGGACACCTCGATCTATACCTCTTCTGGCAATTATAAAGTGATTTAACCAAAGCTGCATGTAAACTGTAACAGTGCCAGTGGATCTTACTGTTTTGAACCTGTGAGCAGTTTTTAATTTTAGAAAAGTGCCTCTTGATGCAACTGCTTTGAAATGAGAGATGGGTAATATGTCTATTTCATTTTGGATAAAAGACATGAAATCATTACAGAGATAATTACTTGGCAGAGACATTTAAGAATAAGAGAGATTGCTTCAACTCAAATTAATTATATTTTATTATATTTGCAAATGGCATATGGGAGAATTAACAAAAGTAGTTACTAAAATTATCCATACATTCGTATGGAAGAGAATGAATATTTTTCCCATCCTCTTCATACCATAATGTGTTAGAATATCTTGGCTCATACAGCTGTATTTCACAAAAAGTTGAACACAAAGGCCCTTACTTTTCTAATTGTATGAGGGAGATATTTCCAGTCGTAAATGACTGATAAAGGTTTCAAATGGCAGAAAGAATAAAATGAAAGCATGCATGCAATTCAAAACAAGGATGAATTCATCTGTGAAGTTGAACAGGTATTTGATTTGTTTTTTCAGTGCTCTGTGTATTTATCCCCAATCGTATCGTTGATGAACAGTTTATATTAGAAATTCCAATAGCAGGGTAAAAATGACAAAAAAAACTGGGTCATTGCAGCATTATTATAATGTGCATTAATGAGCAAAGGTACTTTAACAACTCGTAGGAATGTTGTGTTTGATATTCAAAAGACACCCTGTTGCAGGATGAGCATTCTTCTCTGTCAAAGTGGGAAACTTTTTAGTTCCAAACTGCTGTAGGGAAAGCCAGATAATGATTTGCAGATGTGCACATTCAAGCAAAAAAACAAAACAAAACAACACTGAGTATACAGTAGATTTATCCCCAACGAACTACTACTTTTTTTTGCATAGGAACACGCACAATGCACAGAGTACCCGAAGAGATGAAGACCAGCTGCACCGCTAGACTAATGAGGAATCACAGACACAATGCAAATCAAGTTAGGAGCATCAACGTGTTCTTATTATAATCAGTTCTAATTAGCGGACAAGAGTGATTCTATGTTCTTGGGCAGATTTAACAACTCTACTACCACTAGCCAGGATAATAAAAAGGCATGCTGGAACTAAATATTTACATGCACGTACAGATATCCTCTCACATTAAACCACAGAAAAATAATATGCTAAATAATTTGTTAATGAGATATCGAGTAAAATCACGCTTTGCTTGAACTGTAGGACCTAATCCCTAATACGGCAGCAGAAGGTGATATTAGGATCATAAGATTTAATGAGAATAAGACGTATGTTAATTAGAAACGTCACAATAGTTATTGTGTCCCGATTATTTTTAACCATACAGGAGATACACTGTCATTGCTAACTCCCATTCCCCACAGCTGAAGCCCTTAACTGAGGTATTGTAGACAATTTCACCAATCAAAAGATAACAGTTGATTCGTGTCGTGGAACCTAAAGCATCTTCATGATCAAAAAATGTCTACCGAATTGTTCCCGCCAAAGAATGAGTTAATTGAGATTTTGCCTTTCTAAAAAAGTATTCATACAGCTACAGCTAATCATTTGGCCATTTTGTTCACGTTGCGCAGAGAAAACATGTTACATCGCCGAGTCTGTTTTCTTCCGAACACCTCCATGCGCTTACGAGCAGCACGCAACTCCTAACGTTAAGATCGGGCAGAGGGGCATCAGAAAGAAAATGGTACAGGTTTGTAAGAGATGGGTATTTAAATAATACGCGTCTGTCTCTACGGAACTCAACTTCTCCGGGCCCGAATGACAACTGTCTCCAAACTGGGGGGGGGGGAGTGAAGTCACATCGTGTAAAAAAAAAAGACATTGCTCTCAGGTCGTATAATTATACGTATAAAATACGCCCATTATATCTGTCTTATTTTAGAAATGCGTGGTGTCGTTCTAATGTGGAATTTCACACTTCACCGCATGTAAAAATGGCTCAATTGCGTTTTTTTTACGCAAAAGGGTAATTGACAATTTCATGCACACCACTTACATTTGTGATATCAGATGAAGAAAACAACGTTAAATGAGCGCAAGACAGCTTGTTCGTGTAATGCTAAAATACATTTTCGATTCTAATTTAACTTTCCAATAAAGTCAACACATTGCACTGAAGTGAAGTGGCGAATCTTAGGGTACTTGTGAGGTGGACAGGATATACAGGTACTACAAAGTTGCACACACGTAAAACAATGAAACGGCATTCTGTTCTCTGTCAGCTCTCTTGCCAAGCGTGCCCAACAAAGGACAAGCTTTTTGACCTGGACACTTTTCATTTGGAAAGAATACCGAGGAGAGAGAAAGAGGGAAAGAACAGAAAGAAAAAGAAATGTTTTAAATGCCCGTTTTATTTTTGAATTTCAAAAGACGAAGAAATAAAAAGCAAGGCATTTATTTTCAGCGTTCATCAATATCAAACCTTCTGTCCCCTAGCCCCGGACACCTACCTAGCTGGATGAAAGCTAAATATCTAAGGAGAATGACCGTGTGCAGCAGCACCTGGCTGGAAAGTGCTCTACCACATCCCTGCCGACAGCTTCCCATTCAGAGCATCACAACAGAATTCCTCCACACACACGCACATACTGTATAAGGGCGAGAAAACAACCGTTCGCGGAGAAGCACTAACCTTTTTTATGTAGTAAGAAGGTGCTATCGAAAAAGAAGGAAAAACGCCAGCCGCGGAATTAACACAGAAGCGCGTTGAAAACATCCCCCGTTCCTTTAAATCCTCCTCTTTACAACGCGCTTATTTTCCCTTCTCCCCCAGCTTGTGTGCGCCTTACCTGAAGGGCATCTCCCACGACTGCAATTAGCTGCCAAGATTTCATTGTGGTCGGGACTGCAAAAAAAAAAGAAAAAAGTGCCTCCTGTTTCTCGGTGGGGGGAAAGCGAGAGCGAGGAGAAAGAGAGAGAGAGAGAGGGAGAGAAAGCGAGCAGAAGCAGAGCGAGAGGTAGTGGAAGCTGGAGAATCGTACCCACGTGTTGCCAATATAAATGACTACAGACATCTGTCACTGTGCTTGCCGAGTCCATTCGCTGTGCTTGCGCATCTCTCGTCTTCCCCCGGTTCCTCCACAGTCACTGCCGCCGCTGAACTGCCTCTTTCATCACCTCCAGGTGCATGTGTTTCTTTGCTTATTGTAACCATTCTCCCCTTTCTCGGGCGGTAGGTTAACCCATGTACAGTACAGTGTTACTCTAATCTAATATCACACTAGGCTTAGCAGATGTCGTTACATTCCTTCCTGTCATTCAAACCACTTAACAATAAAATGCTGCCAAATATTTTCATGCATTAACTTGTAATCTACCCTTGTGCACAGGGTGAAGTGTCTGAGGGCCAGCTCACTCTGAAACTTCTGGCTTGCTCTGTTATAGATTTGTGAGGTGCATTGTGCACAGCAGCTGAAATGCTATTTTTTCCCCCACCACATGCATCCATTTCTGTCCGCATTCTTAAAATGTTGACAGGTATTAGGCCAAACGTGTTTAGGTCTTGGGTGACACAGGTAATCTGAAAAGCATGTCAGAAAGGAACCTTAGGTAGCTTCTGTAGATCAATGGGAAAGCTCTATCTGCTGCTCCAGCTTGGTGACAGGTTACATAAATTGGGTTAACATTTCCCACAGCGTAGCAGCAGACACAGGCAGACTAAAGGACTTGTCTAACACCAGGGACCTCAACTGTTTCCCAACCCTCCTGCTGGTTTGAAGTGCTGGAAGAGGAGATGTTTATAACCCACCTCATCCCACTCTCGCATTATCATAACCAAGCAGCAGATCTGTACTGCGAACAGAAATCAGACTGCTCTTTGCAGGCAGAATATTAAAACATGCAGTTGATTCTGGTAGTAAATTTGTATGACTTAAGGTGAGACGGTTACTGTAAAAATAGTTTTAAAAATGCAATCACCTTTTTCCTATAACTTGTCTTGAAACGTACTGTATCTTACATTGATACTGATTTCTGCATCTGCTGGGTGGAACACCTGAATAGGCTTCTATACAGTGAGCAGTATGATACTTGACACGCATTGCGTGGGGTTTAAACAGTATGATGCAGAAATACCCGAAACAGGAGCAATTAGGATACAGAATTTCCAGGTAACGAGGTTCTGATGTTATTTTTCACTCATGAGCTGGTCTGTAATGTTTCAGATTTGTGGGCACAAATGTGGACAATGGTAATTCAATGTCAGTGTGAAATTCAATTTTTTTTGTCCATTTGCATTTCACAATTTCACTGATATTCAGATAAGCATAGTCCATTCCTCCATTTGGAGGAGGCTTGTTCTAAACAATTTAATGATTATTTTTGAATTTGCAAGTTTTTTTAAGAACTAAATACCACATAATGGTAGGGTATCCCAACTGTAAGTGTCTACAGATGGGAGTATTTTGCACACTTTATATTATTCTTCTTGTTGACAGCAGACCCAATTAAAATGGTTACTGGAGACACATTTCGGTTTCAACACCTAATACAGGAATAACAACTTTGAGACCAGCAGGGGCATTAAGGAAAAAAAAAAAACCTCTTTTCACGGCTGATAAATTTAATATATAATCCATATGCAATAACAATTATTAAGTGAGAAGTATCCTTTCCTCTGTCACATGTCCATTTTTACCTCTTTAGCTCTGTCTCACACATATATGCATGCACACACACACCACAGCTCAAGCCCCTTCCCTGTTCTCTCAAGCATTAAATATGTACCACATGACAGAAGAGGGCACCTTGCATAGTCCTGTGTGTCCACACATGACAGCCAATTTCAAGTGCAAGGCAAAGAGAGGGGGAGAGAGACAGGAGGATGGAGATTGCACAAAAGAAAGACAGTCATGGGGAAAAAAGTACACTTGAAATAGTCCTCCTAAAACCATTTATGCTTATTTATTAGCCTCCTACATAATGCATAATGCCTGTAATAGTTTGTAATTTATTCATGACACCCTCGCTATTGTTCTATACATTTATACAAAGTAAAACAGGTGCTCAATCTTTTATTTTTACTTTGTCATTCTTCTGAACCTGCCTGCTTAGGTGATTATTTATTATATATTCTTATTAGTCTCTGTCGAGCTTGTGAAAAGAAACGGGGTCCTGTTTCAAGGCACAAAGCGAGAGGCAGGCATTCAGCAGTAAGACGGAATTTTAATTTTCATGATTGTTTTTATTTTTATCCCTCAAGGAAGAGAAGCCAGACTTACTCAAACCAGTATCAGAATGATTCACCGAAAGAAACTACTAGACAAAGAACTGAGTATTCTCTCATTACACTTTTACATTTTCAGCCTGTTATTATGAGTAACGTCCAATGAGGTTTCGGTGGTAAAAATTAAGTTTTAAAAAATGTATGTTGTGTTTTTTTCCTTATTTACTTAAAGGGGATTTTTAAAGGTATACTATACTTAAATTGTTTTACAGTAGGTCTTAGGTAAGCCTCAGAACCCCCAGGTCACATTTTGTATCTGAAATTATGAAAGGGGAAAACAACATGGTGTTATGCAATATCTGCCCTTTTAGAACAGTGTTAAATGTAAGATATTTCTTTGTATCACTTTCTATTTCATCACTAAAATATAGGTCAGCAGAACAGTCTGACAGCAGTCCGAGAAGTAAACTAATCTCAAGAAGCTTGTAAGCAAAAAAAAAAATTAGTTAAAAAGATGCAATGATTCATAAACGCCTCAAGCCCTTTTGTAAAAACGTAAAAACACAGTCTATAAATAGTTTTGCCCTTCTATCAGGTAAATAGGGGCCCACTCTTTAACACTGTGGCACAAACACTTTTACAGAGGGAGAAAAACTTATCTAAATGAGACAAAGCCAACTGTGGGAAATCTACAATCCCTGGCAGTAAGAAATGCTTTCAGTACAGTACCATATACAGTATAATTGACTGGAGTCCCTGCTATAAAATTTAAATCATTCAAAAAATACAAATACTCATGAACTACGTACAGCAGTGGAAATTATAATCACCATAAATTATGATGCATACAGTAAGTGGTCAGAAGAGAAATATTTGAACGTACAGTAAACAACGCAGAACAAACTCCTAGTGTGTTTCAGTTACTGAGCCAAGGGCATGAAAAATGAAATATATCAGACATGTTACTGTCATCAGTTTTGACTTTAAATGAAATGTGAGTTACATAATATAGCTATTGGCTATGTACTATAAACATAGCAGAAGGAATGTAGAGTCAGCAATAAGTATGTTTTCCAGTTTAAGCAGGTTTCCCAACACTACATTTTATTGCAAAGTACATACATGTCCCCCCCCCAAAAAAAAGAGGACAGGTCATTCAGTAACTAGCCTATTTCTTTAATCCTGTGACAGAAGATGTAATTTACCTACTGTAGCACAATTTCAAATCGTCAAACCTCCCTTCACAGTTTTATTGGGGTTACTGCTTTCAGCTGAAATTCTCTTTTACTTTAAAGACTTTCTTCCTCCTGTAAAGGTTACGTTGGCCTTTGGCTCCCGACAATTTACTCTGCATTCAATTTTCCTTCCTGCTGTCACGCAATATTATTTCTGGGATGAGTCTGTATACTGGGAGGAGGATACCCCATGGAGGTCCACACCATAAATAGCATTTTCACAGAAAATAACCGTCCCTTTAAAGCCTCAAAACATCAATACCCAAGCAAAGTTTTATTTTTGTTTATGGAACCAAGCAGATTATAAATTATGAAGCACATTTTATTTCCCAGTTCTTGGATGCAGTAAGAGATCTTTTAATCCTGGTTTTCCCTGGAGTCCCTCTGGTAGGATTTAATGCTCTAAACTCGTTTTAATAACTATCTCAGTAGAAGCATTATGTGCCCCTTAATGTTATATTCTATAATTAGCCACATTAATTCTATTTAGAACAGAACGTCTTGTTTTGATATTTGAAGCATTAAAATTTAAGCTGGAATATGGGCAGACAGTGCCTGGAAGGCAGTTATGGGCTTCACTGCGAGGAAGAAGAAATAAGGAACTTCAAGTTCTGCTGAAGTTATCTGGAAACTCTAATAAACTTTTGTCTAGGCTTTACTGTGTGGATTTTGACAGTGATGCATTATTGATGGTCAGCAGAGATACTGCTAGCTTCCAGGAGAAGGGACAGTTGTAATGCCCATAGCATTACCTTAGTCTCAAAGCAACATGAATTATTGAAAACTATACTTTCTTTTCAGGTATATACTACATTTGTCTTCCATGCAAATCTTAAACTATAATCCAAATATTTCCAGTAATACATTACATTATCAAAGTGGTATTCCATAATAGATGAGCCTTTGGTCTGATGACTGACAGGTTTTGGGTTCATGTCCAAGATACAGTCCACCTACTATAGCTGTATAAGTGGAGAACAGCATTGCTAGGGGGTATTTTTATGTTCTAACCTTAATTAATATAATTTTGATTTACAGTATAACAGTATAAATAATTAAAGTGCATTTTATCCCAGACCAGACAAACAGGACACCAATATTAAAGCTGTTTTCAGAGAGAAGTCAAAAAAGAATCATGATTCTTTTCAGCAAGAGGGAAATCTGAGAGAGTTCTGGGGTCCTCCTCCAAGAAGCTGTAGCCAGGATCCTAAATCTCCAAGGACAACCCTGTAGCTGTTCCTCTCTGAAATGCTGCAGCTGTATTCACACACTCCTTACCTCAATTATGATGCATAGTAAAGTTTACAACTTTCTTATACAGAGAAAGAATACAAATATCCAGCAATAAAAAATACAAACACCCAGCATTTTCTTCTCTAAAAGGTACACGCACATTTAAAAAAATGCAGCATTAAGTCATGAAAAAGATCAGGGACTATAAGATGTGTGAAAATTGGAAAACAAATGTTAAACTTACAGTTTAGCTCCACTGTGAAGTGTAGGCAGGGAAGTGCTAAATCTTTTCACATTGTACTTATTAATTAATGATGATGACAGACCTTACGTGTGCAAAGGCTTCCAGGAAATATGTACAAGGAAAATGACAATGATTCACTTTTGGTTGTTCTGTGGAGGCAGACAGGGTTAATGTTTTGTGTCTTGGGCTGGTCATGCTTCATAACCCTGTCGCTGTGTTTTCTCTGGCACTGTGACTCACCGCTGTGGGAGACCATGTGGCTGTCCTTATGCAACTGAGGCTTTCCCTCTAGAAGAGCACATTACAGGCAGGCCTGTATTCTGAGGCTCTGCACTGCACTCACAGTGGCGCTGACCACTACTGCATTTTCACTTTTTGGATATAAACAGCATCTCCTGCCTACATACCTCTGTACAGTATTTTGTATGCCCTTGCTCATATTTAAACCTTAATGTTTCCTGTTTGCCTCTGCAATTTCATCATTTATCCTTATGTTTGTGAAATCTTTTCTTTTTAGTCTTCCACAGTGAGCGTGCTCACTGAAAAACCCAGACCCACAGATGTAGAAATCAGCAGGTTTCTGGAAAGAAGGATGGTCTAAATGTCATAGATCCCAATATCATTTTGTACATTTTATTAAATACTGTGAAGTTGCAAATCAACGCTGTATTTGTTTGTTGTATCTTGAACATGGAAGGAACACACTGTTTCTTTATGAGCTAGCAAGTGAAAGTAGTATGCTACACAGTAAATGAACATAAAGGAGACATAACTGAGTATTATAACTTCTTATCATATTCTCTCTTATACCCTTCATCTCTGGATGAGAGCACTTGATGAATCTGTTGTGGGATCAAACCCCTCAGCTCCTACGAAATAATTATGTTACAGTGTTTAGCCTTATGAAAGCTATATTGCAATAGACTTATTGATGTTGACTTTGCCCACAGCAAAACAACCTTAGAGCTCACGTTTGTCAAATATTGGAAACTAAGCTGGATTTGGCTTATCCAAGTAATTGGATGGAAGATCTCCTAGGAAAACCCAATACTTTGCAGGTCTTTCTTATTCTTTCAGCCTGATCACTGTGGCTGCCCTTTGTGGTATCTTTCTGAGATGTTGGCTGAAGCTCAGAACTGGTGTCGCTTTCAATTTTTCTGCTGTCCATATGGCAAAATTGACATTTCAACATTTTCAAGAATGTGACATGCAGTAGGTTCTATTGAGCACGCAAGGAAAGACTTATCCTTTCATTAACAGATTCATTAATATTGAAAAACATTACTTTTTTCCTCTAAATCAGAAAACTCTCAAAGACTTTATAGCTTCTATAGTCCTTCTTTTACTCCTGACTCCCATTTTGCACTGTATTTGCACTGAACTGCACAACCTTATGGTCTCTCTATTACCTCGACCAAACAGCAGTTTTTAATAGAGAGCTACTGTAAATTGTAGCAGAGTTTGAATGTAATAATAATCACCACATTGAAACTAAATTTGCAACTAAAATGATCTCTCAGCTCCACTGAGAATTCAGCTCTTTATACCTCAGCAGTATATTGCTAAGGGATCGCCCAGGAAGTGGGTCACATGCATTACTATTATTGGATAATAATATAGTAATAAAATTCGAATATATTGTATTATCAAATAATGCAGTGAAATGAATCTAAATAATCTTTCTGTTGCAAAAAATTGTAATCCACTAAGACATAAAAATATTCCTTCACTATATTTCCCCTTGGTTAAAAGGAATAGCAATAGTTATCAGTATGGTAATAATATACATATCATTTGTTCCTAGCGATAAATTTATATTTACTGTCAAATAATAATAATAGTCATGACTAAGTCTGAGATGTACAGTTCTACGAGGAAAGTCATATGTGAGTCTCCTACCAATAAATACAAATCAGATAGCTGAACTGATACCATTTCGAAAACATACATTTGAATACATGAGCAGTGCTTTTCACATTTCCAGTCACAGGTCTCCATTCATCCCCACTGCCCTTAGTCATTATCAAAAATCAGTTTTCCTTTCTGATTCCCCATATCAGTAATGGAAATAATACTGTTCTGATAATCCCTTTATTTCAGTCTTTACACGTAACGATTCTGAACTTTGGACTTTTCTTTGTTCAAAGGCAAGAAAATGCCACAGGTAAGTGTTGATCTAATTGAAAAGACTGAATGGTTTAACAATTTTGATGATCCACACACATGCATGAGAAGTGCATCACAGTGAATGCTATATTCATTTGTTATCTGAGTCATTTAAATCCTTGTAATTGCACACTACATGGATCTGTGTTAATCTTCCCACTGAAAAAGACCCCTCTGGGACACCCCTGTAATCAAGTCGTCTCATTTCATTGCTTTCTCCAAACTCAGCATGATGCTACATTTCTGCATGAAGAAGGTTTCCAGCATCATCAAGAGAATTAGTTTAAAAGATAAGCAGAGAAGTGTACTGTACATACACTGTGCATTGAAGTTCAGTGCTGTTTTAAGTTTGAACTGCTGGGGATTTTTTCCTTTTCTTAGACGGCTGGCCTCTAGTGGAAAATGTATGTCATTATAAGACATAACTTAGCACACAGTGTGAAGCACTCTTTCACAGACAAGAAAAAGTCAAGTACCTTAAGAAGCTATTAAAATGTTCTCCACTTGCACACAAGCTTCACCAAGGAATTCTTGTTTCTTGTAGTCTAATTTCCAGCCTTTATCTGTGCGTGTGAAAAATAAAGTGATCATTCTCTTTTCGTTTCATATTTATCTCTCAAGGAAATGGTAGATGAAAATGTAATCAGCTTCTTTTAATCTGCTTTTCAAGTTTGTTTACAGTACATGAAGCCTATCTGAGCAGCCCATACATTTCTAAAGAAGACTGCACAATCACAAAAGGTTTATACAGTATATACAGCATATATCTTATGCAGAATGGTATTTCTCAATTATTTAGGGTTGTTTTTTCCCTTAGTTTTCATTCATTTCTAAAGTTACTCAAAGCAGAATTAAACAGCACTTACTTATCTAAATTATCTTTTCTATAAACCATCAATTTTTCAATTCAAGTAATTTGAATTCATGCATTTAGCCATTGTAAATTCTATAGTGTTAATTCCTGTACTGAGCGTGTTGTAACAATCATATGTAATGTGTAGCACAAGTTGGGGCAGGTGAGCATCAGTTCTCTGGATCCTGCAGGAGGGCCCCTTTTATGTCATTTAACATCACTCAAAACCTCTGTACTGTACCAGAGCGCAGCATGAATTTCAAAACAGAGGCGGAGTCAAAAAAACTAAATGAAATATAATGGCAGATTTTTGTTTGGGAAAATATTAATCGAGTGGATCTGCATCATCCTGAGCACTGTGGTCTGGGCTGCCAAACTCCATTCGCTTGGAAAAGAATAGCTGGAGTAAAACGAGAGAAAAGAACTTGGTTATTTTTTGTTCACATAAGAAACAAACATAGTTCACTTTAAAAAGGACTCAGTGCTTTTTGCTGGTTCAATTTAGCAATGTTGTGGACCGATTTCACACTGTTGTGTTGAAACAAGCCCCATCCTTGACATGAGATTGTCTGGGAAAATTAGTCCCAGAGAAAACAGAGCATTTTTTCCTTCCTTTTCAAATTTAGATTTGCTAGTTACTTTTGCAATGTCCTCTTGGTTTGGACTTGCCAATTGTGTTTTTTTGTTCCATCTTGGTTTGCAGGTACAAACCTAGTGATACCTAATAATGTACACAGTGGATAATATACACAGTGGGGAATGAGGACGTGTGGGCCTACTTTTCTGACCCATGCAACTTCAAGCCATTTGCCTTTTAACAAGCCACAGGTCAAACAGCCCGATCTGGGAGAGTCTGCCATTGGAGGAAAGGCACAGCTCTCACTGACTGCATCTACAAATTTGCAAGACTCTGGGAGTCCATAGGGGGGCGCTGTATCACTGAGAGCCAAGAGAGCCCTGGCCAACTGATCCCACCCTCGGCAACACTCAACCAAGCGTACACCACAGCTCAGGCTCGAACCCGTGATCTTAGAGTTCAGCTTGGTCCTTTACCACTTCGGCCACTCAGGAGGTTTCATGCCAGAGATTTTAACGCCAAGTGCACAGCATCACCGAAAAGTGCAATAATTAATAATGAGAAGATTTTTGGAGCACTCAGGTTGTGCACTCAATCCAAACACTGCAATTTTATTGGAGTAATACTTATTACACTCTCGAAATTCTAAAACATTTTTATCACAAAATCAGAAATTAAACAGAACTTCAAAATACTAGATCTTAAAAATAAATCAGATTCCTTAGTTTCATTTTAGGGTACAATACACGACACATTTAGTATCGATCTCTCTAGACCCCAGACCCCTCCATCAGCTTTCTATTGTTTGTAACCTCTTTTACTGTATGTATTTCTGCAAACACACATTGCACAAGCTGTGCATTTATTTTTGCACAGACAGATACACAAATGTCACGTTGACAAATACAAAACTTGTCTGCCCTTGTTCTGAGCATTATTCTGCACGGGGAAATATTGGCAGACATTGATTTTTGTATATTACAATATAAGCACTTATTTTTAATTTTGCAAGTACAGTATTTCAGTATTGTAAAGGGTTTTACTGAATGTCATTGTTCAAAAATAGAATTTCTGCAGGGTTATAGATAGATACGGTTTAATTGAGGCTCGATTCCACTCCAGTGGATTAGAGATTTGGTCCCTCTTTCCTGGAACACAGTATCACATTTGAACCCTGTTGTATGGATTTGTATTACCTTCATTAAATGCATTTCCATTAGGGAATTCTTCAAGGAATTAAGATGCAGTCATCAGCTAAAATAAATGACAACACTTCCTCAGTAAGAAGTTACTTCTCTGGGATCTTCACCTTGGATTTTCACTGGAGCAACAGAACACGATGTGAGAAATGGCGTCTACAGCTCAGTGCTTTCTTGTAAGGACAGCAGAATAGAGGCTTTTTACACGTGTACTCTGACCTCCCTCGGTAAGATCCTGCTTACAGAACTGCAGTAATGCTTGATGAAAACCATCTCCGCTTTGATATTCAAATCAAGGTGAAAACCTAAGTTATGCCCCCCAACTTGTAAATCTCCTTTACAAATTGGTTCATATTGCCAGATCATCTGCTTGATCAGGGCTCTCGGTTTCCTCTAACACTGCTGGTTAGTTTCAGACCGATGCACTTGGCAAGCATTCTTCCACACATAATGAGCAAGCAAACCAACGCCAACTGGCAGATCCCCTCAAAATCTGTTTTAACACTTGCTTGAAAAAACATTTTTTTTTCTTTCAAAAATCAAGTTAAACCAAGTCATTAAACACCACAGTGTTTGCAAAATTCAAACAATCAATTCTTTGTTTAACCAGAGAACTAAATTTAGAACAAATTCCCATTTACATTGGTACCAATTGGTCTCAGAGCTGTATATCCTTCTGTCTATAATAATATACATATTTGATGTTTAAAAGCAAAGAGAAGATTTAATTTTGATGAGAGTTCTTTTGGGAGGTTAACCTAGATTCTAAAGGGACAACCAATACAAGAAACATAAATTAGGAAAAATATTTAATCATATTTTATCACAACTGAGGTGGCCCAGAATGGTAGGTGATTAGATGATCTGATGTATGAAAAGAATGAAGGAGTACCGTTATCTCAACAGACTGCAGTTATGCGTGTGCTTGGTTATCAAAATATTAGATGGGGAAAGAATGTCTGAGAAGCTGGAAAATTACTGAATATGTGCTTCATCCCCTTATCTACCTTGATAAACGTAGCTTTAGCAGAAATCAAGATAATTGTGTAGTGTACATAAGCTGCCATAAACGTGCACTCTGTAGCCACTGTATCACACTCTAGTTGCTCCAATGCTTTGTGAAACGTTCAGGTTTGGAGATAATTTGCTGGGCAGCAATCGCTTAAGTGAACCTTAGGGTTAAAGAATCATTATCAACCTAAAATTCAAAACTTAAAGAATGAAGTAATCCTAAAAATACAGTCTGCATTGGATAGCTACTAAAATATGAAAGGTTAGTGCATTGGATAGTGAAATTAAATCATAAAGCGTAAATCAAAAGACAGAGAAAACGCAGGAAATGCACTGTACTCCTAACTCCTGAAGTTCTAGATTGATATCAAGAGATACTGTCATCAATAATATGCCTTATCATGATTTGCGTGTGCATACTGTAGGTCAGAGTTCAAAGACACAAAACCCAGCCTCGAGATTTAAGTTGCACAAATGACCCGCAAAACAGAAAGAGATCAGGCACATTCCAAAGTACCTCTCCATCTGCAGAAAGCAGACACACACCACACACTGTCCCTCACTGAATAATACTTGTAGGCATACAGTACGTTCGGTGGCATGTGAAATATTGACTTCCTGTAGATTATTATCCGACTCCACACTTACAGCTAAATTATCTACTGCCTGTTCAATCTGCCCAGCAACTCCTTACCCTGTAACCTTCTCTTTTACCCTGTCTCTTGAGCCCCAAATTGGAGCCTGACACATTCACCTGGGACTCAAAAGTCCCAACCATCTGGTGCTGAGCATCCATATGCTCTTGTGTTTGTTGAACAATGATCCTCAGATCTGCAGCAAAGGGTTTGAATCCAACACCATGGACTTGAGGTGGGGGAGGGGTGACTGTTGCACAGTGGTCACAGGCAGCTATGTGGTTGGTCTCAGAGCATCAGGCTTAAATGCCTCTATCCAAAATGACCTTGGGTTCTCTGCATTACGACCGTCTGTGGTTCTACCCTCAATTTAATGTGGAATACCTCGTTTGCCTGCTTCATTACTGCCATGAAAGGGAAATTCTGATTTGCTAAGGAAGCTCTGGGGTGCCCTGTCATTAAATTTACAAGAAAAGGCAATGATTACGGGAGACCATATGGAAGTTATTATTAATTCATTTTTGCCTTCCCGCTAAAGTAATTTATTAACCAAAAAATCACAAGCCGCAGAAGGGAAAAGTGCTCCAAACAATATTCCAGTGATAAGCAAACAAAGCTCATTTCTGAGCCACAGCCAGAAATTCTGACTTATTGGGATACATTTGAGCTTTGCTGCAAAGGACCGGTTCCCCTTGCACTCTCTCTTTCCCCGTTTCCAATGTATTCAACAAATCACTATTTTTAAAAGGTAGCTCTTTGTAAGACTCAGCTAGAGCAGCCTTACTCTTAAAGCTCTCTTCTCAATGAGTAAAGATTTTTACAGCAAATGTTCTGTTTGTCCAATCGGAGGCTGGATTTCAGTGGGATGTTCTGAGAGACTCTGAAAATAATTCACCCTTTTTATCAAAGTAAAGAGCTATCCTAGTTAATCCCACTCTACTGTGGCAGACAAAAATGAGTTCTACTGGATAAAACAGCTCATGGCCCACCCTTTTCAAAGACATTACACACAAAGGGAAGATGCTGGTCGACGTATCTAATTGTTTTACACATTGCACTATTCTACAGTCCCCTGTGCACATTAAAACTCAATTATGAGTATTTCAAAGGGCATTCAGCTCCTCCAAGTAGAAGAAAATAGCATCAGAAATAGTACACAAAAGCAAGGAGTTGACATCACGTAATGAGCATTCAGGTGATGGTAGGATATACGAGAACAGTAAAGCATTTAGGTTTTGTTCAGTAACTGAATGCATCTTTACTGTATCTTTAAAAGTGTTTTTCCACGTTTCCCCCCATACGATGCATCAGTGCTCTACAGCTGGAAATCCTTATGCGTGATATACTGTACATAATTTGTAAAGGGATTATACCCTTGCCGGTGGTATATACAGTATAAGAGCAATATGTATGTTCAAGTTTGTTCTACACTATTTCTGTCTTATACAGGTGCATTGAATTCTGAAAAAGAAAAGTTTGGGGTAAGAGCATCAGAGCCAGCATTTTAAAGAGTGCATGACCTTTTTTTCTCTCAAATTTCACAAATCTACAGATTTACACTCATGTCGGTACTCTACATTACTCTTTCTTAAACCAGCATTTGCAGATCTGAGGCTACAACATGCTCCTTTTTATCTATTTCACTGCAGAATCCGAACTTCAATATTTTAACAGTTAAGTATTTTATCTTCAGAGCTTTCTTATAATTCCTCCAGCATACAGCTTTCTAAAAATCTGGCTTCTGCAAATAGGAAAAGGGCTGCCTTTAGAGCTCAGCAAAATAAGTTGTGACAGTTAAAACAGATACAGTAGTATCTTTATCTCTCTAGATAATGCTTGAGCTTTTATCATACGTCCATGTAGAGTCTTGATGTAACTAGCAATTGAAAAGGGCTAGGGGCTTTGTTAGTTAAGACCTTGTGACAAAAATATGGATATTTCTCCCTTTTGTGACTTTTTCATCCTTTTCCTTTCTGAAGTAAAAACATTATCAATAGAGTTAAAAGGGTTAACCCCTCAAGAGGGTTTTCAAAAAGCATGTGCCTTTCAATACAGAATAATGAGTAGTTGAATTGTAATATCTTAACACATATAATTTGACATTAAATCAGTGTGGCATTTATACAGGTTTCCCATGCATTTCCAGAAGGAGACAGAGAATCATGGCAAAACGTTGGAAAGATGCCTGTTTTTAGAAGATATTTAACAACACATGTAACCACAAGCAGTTGTGCAGGAATACTTTGTGACAGACTATTGTGAGAAGCACAGGCCAAACAGAAGAATGTATTATACACTATGAACAATATTCTAGCATTCTTAACATTTTAACTAGTACCTAAAACTGATTTTATCTTTAGATTAAGATAAGCTGTACTATTTTCATTTCTTTTTCTAAAGCATGATTTCAAGAATGTTATTTAGTGTTGCTTGTCTTCTGATTGGAACGATTTCAAAGACATTGAATAAAGCTAGGAATTACATCAATTTCAACACAAAAGAAGTTCCATTTTGTACTGTATAAGTCATAGTAAAATCCAATGAACTATCCTGTCAAGATTTATAAAAGATTTAACTTCAAGAGAACCTTTTCTGAAGGATGACGTTTCAGCAGTCATCCAGAGATGGTGCCATAGCATATTAAAAGACATGCATTCACATGATGAAGATATGAAAGTTTTATTTTTGAAGCCCTGGGACTGTGGAGCGGGGGGGGGGGGGGGGGGTACGTCTGCTGTTGACATGGGGGAGCAGAAGGACATGAAAAACAAACGTCAAGAGACCCCTGTGTCATCCTGCAGGGATGCAGTGGGCCAGCTCTGAGTCTCTAGGGCTGCTGTCCAGCAGGTTTTATAACTCTCTTCAAACCCCCAGCTTCTTAAGAACAAATAAATGCTTCAATTTGTCCACTTCAGCACATAATGAGTTTAAATAGGTAATTAAGGGCTCAGGTGGAAAGAAAACCAGAAGCCTTCTGGCCCTCCAGGACTGGAGTTGTGTCCCGCTGCTACAGGGATTCTGTGTTAATTTGACATTAAATCAGTGTGGCATTTATACAGGTTTCCAATTGTTTAAAGTTTATTGCACCCACATTTTGTAATTATTTCCATACAGTACCTCCCTGTGTTTTCCAATGATGTCACTATGATTTCCTACTCTTTACTCTGCTTTTACCACAGAGCTTCATGCTAAACTTGTGTAACGTACATTAAGTATCCTTTTACTGTGCAATATGCCTTTTTCTGGAACCAACATATATGGTAAAACAACACCTCATATTAAACAGCAATATAACTTCATACCAGAGTCATTAGTGGCTCACCTACT
The DNA here is from genome assembly GCF_055471065.1 of Atractosteus spatula. Taxonomy (NCBI): domain Eukaryota; kingdom Metazoa; phylum Chordata; class Actinopteri; order Semionotiformes; family Lepisosteidae; genus Atractosteus; species Atractosteus spatula. Next base: position 3,542,387 of record NC_142723.1, on the reverse strand, counting down.
TTGTAATACATCATCAGATCAGCTTATTATCACTCTCCATCATCCAACAGGCTGAGGTATTAGCACATATAAACAACAATGCACATGAAACCAGACTGCAATTAAGAACAGCTGAATTAAACATGCCGTTTTAGGTAAAGATGGGTGATTGAATTTCCCTCGTCATAAAAATCAAACAAACCTAAGCTCATCAGTGACATTACAGTACAGCATTTGTGGTTTCTCCTTCTCTTAGATGGTGGGGATTAAGATAGATCCTGCTCTAGACAGAGAGGAGCCAGTTGAGGTGATTCAAGTTCCTAGTGAGGAAGCCTGTCTAGGATGCTTGCATGGGTGCTGCACTGAAAGCGTTCCACAAGGCAGAGGCCTGGCCAACCCGGGACACACAGGAGGGACTATATCACACCCCCGGTCTGGGGGCACTCAGGAATCCCTCAGGGAGAGCTGGAATGTGTCGCAGTTGAAAAAGATGCCGTTGACACGACCCTCACCAGGACAAGCAGACTGACAAAAGGATAGACAAGCAGAAAGCATCCCAAAGCAAGGAAGGTACATTCTGTCAGTTCCACAGTATAAATAATGTCATCATGGTGAGCAGGAATGATGAGCTAAAGGATATTAAGATATGTGGTCTCTTACAGTATGTGCTTCAGCACAAAACCTGAAGCTGAAAGAAACAGCATGAAGAATGTGGAACGGTCACAGCTTGCCATCCAGTAACTACATAGTTAATACACAGTAGGTACTCTATATAGTCAAAGATACCATAAAACAACACTTAATCATCTGAAACTTGTTTTAGGATGCTTTGGATTACACTGTTTTTTTATCAATTGAATCCTTCAGGTGAGGGGTTTGTTGAATTTCACCATGGCTAAGCTGATGTGTCCTGCATTTTAAAGCATAGAAAAAGGCTTCATTAAAGGATCTCCTACATGTACTGTATATTCACCTCGCAACGGCGCAATTCTCATCTTAGCAAACTGACTGAATTGGAAACAAAGGCAGCATTTTAAAACGACAACACACTTTCTTCTAAGGCTACTGCTTTTTGGAAATCAACCTGGTTAGAAAACAGTTGTTTTTTTTTTCCCAGAGAAATTAATAACCAAGCGGGAGGGCATCCCAGTACGAATAGTATTGGCTATGGGAATAAGGGACCATAGAATAATAGGGCCAGATGAATTTAATTGGCCAAATGGCCTCTTTCTCATTTGTGACCTTTTGGATGTGCGGATAAAATCTGTTGCTTGGACATCACACCGCATTTCCCATACATAGATCTAGGCAGAATTATTACTGCAGTGGTAGCCACCATTTATTTGAGTCGGGACTCTGCAGCAATGAGTGCTCTGCAGATATTTAGGCAAATCAATCACTTTTCACAAATTCAGTGTTTTCACTTTTGGAAATTCTACAGTCTGGGGTTGCGTCATGGCATGATGTGATTTGGCTCCTCATATCCTGGCTCCTCACAGTGGTAGAATCAGATTGGGTTGGCGGGTCTCAGTGCAGCTAAAAGATTGTTGGTGCTAAACTGGGAGCCTCCTCATGCCCTGCCCCGTATGCACTGGATCCTGTCCTGTTCTGACAGGAGTTCTATGGTGTTTCTGTTGCTCAGATCCATGTTGCAGAATATGTGATGTAGGCTTGGAGTGCTGCAGCCGATGCAGTCAAATCAGTGCCTCAGGGGGCCTTTTGGTGGCAGCCTGAGGGTGGTACCACCAATGGAGAGGACTGACACAAAGTGGTGTTGTAGTATATTGTTCTGTGTAAAAAAAAAATCAAAACCAATAAAAAGTGGCTCAGATAAAAAGTAAATAAATGGCATTTTCTGTTTCACTGTTTCATCACACCACACTGGAGAAAAGGGTAATCCACACAACCAGCAGTATAAACCAAGCAGTAGAGCTCAATGTCAATGCATTTAGTCCCCACACTGTTAAATACTTAGGCTGTCAACTCCCCTCTCCTGAGCAAATTGTATTATTTCAGTTGAGGAAAAAAAAACATCTCACAACTATTATTCTGCCAAGCAAAATGAAATGAGACTACATCTTTTAAGAAGTCAGGGAGAAGCTTATACTTTATGCTTGAATACTCCTTTCAATGGCTTGATAGACAATTTCCCAGTTTTTATGAAGACTGCTGTTAGCTATATAAGAACAGCAGGATCCAATAATGCACTCCTGAATTATGCATCATTTTATCATACATATGATAAATAACCTCCATGAAATATTCACAAATAATGCACGCTCTCTCTCCTGATCTTTTCCCTCCTCCCATTATTTTTTGTGCTTGTTTGCAACAAAATGACATTGGCATAATTAAAAACGTAACATTTACCACTTGACGGAATACTGTGCTTAAATATTTGTTTATAAGCGGGACTCAAAATAAAAAATAAAAAATCCTACACCCACACACCCAAAACAGCAACAGAAGTACCCATACTCATGTGTCAACATTCGCTACACAATTTGGGAAAACGTTTTGGCTGCCTCTACCGTGTTGCTCAGACAGACCTACAGTATGGAGCCAGTGGCAGCGAAGGAGGAATTTCTCGAAAGGTCAAAGAAACTTTCCTGGAGCAGCACGACTGTCAGTTGAGCTTAGCTAACTGACAGCCTACATTGCTCATTAGCCTCGCTTCGTTAAGAACTAACTCCATGCACCCAGATCCCCACCTATCTCACCACAAGCAGCTCTGAATATCGGAACTCCAAATGGTGTATTTTAAGGCTGCCATGAAATCCCATTTCACAACACCTTTATTCCAATTAGCAGTCACCACATCAGTAGTTCACCTTCTGTGTAGCTTCTAGGAAGCCTTTGATTCATATTTACTTATTTATACCATTCTGTCTTCCGCTATGCACAATTCATTGAGCTCTCAGTCAGTTCTTCCAGAAGCCAGTCCAAACCAAAGTTGCCCAGCATTCTGCTGAGCACCCCAGACCTGAGCACTGCCTGGCCTCTCTGCACTGACGGTTTCTGCTGTTGTGATACCACCCCATATAATTGCAAGTTTCCATGGTTACTGCCTCGCAAAAAAACAAACAAACAAAAAAGCGTCATTCTTCTGAAAAACAGACGGATAAGCTACCAGCAGGGAGTAGAAAATAAACTGGCAGAGCGCTTTTAAAGATGAACAAAATAAATAATTTTTCACCTACTAATCAGGGCATGCCAACCTAAAAACTATGGAAAGCATGCAGATATTGTAATGAACTATGCAGTTTTATTTAGTTTTTATTCAACTTGGTATTATTTTAGATGTTACTGTAAGTCCATACACTTTTGAATGGGACAGACTGCAAAATCCTGAGTACCAGCAAAATACAACTAAATCCAACATTTTCTTCCAAAGCCAAGTCATCTATTATCACTGACTGAACTGCTTAGTACATTGAGACAGTTCAGCCTCTGACATTCTTAGTTTCCCTGTCAATATAGCAGCATAGATCACAATTCCGAGTATACTCTACACATCTGATAATACGTTAACTATTTTTGAGCTTAGCTCCTTGAAAGGGAAATGTGTTTCCACCGAATTTCCACAGGGAAGAAAAACAAAAGACAAAAATATTCTCCTGGTCTCACATGCTTCACCAGGCAGTGAGCAGAAAGCCAGCAGGAGTCCTGCACTGGAGCTGAACACTCTGCACAGCTCAGAGTTGTCAGTTTGTGCAAAAGAGGTCAGTCTTGTGCGACAGATATCCTGATTTGCTGAGCCCTGGAAGTGCTGACTGTTGTAAAACTAATGAGTGCTGATTTTCAACAAGACAAATAGATCCCCAGTAGCCCATGGCTGATGGCTGTCATCTTTTCAGATAGATATCGGTTGCCGAAATGCACTGCTCCAGACATAATGTCAGAGACAACACAACTGCCAGCTGCCAGAATGTTACTAATGTTTTGTGGGCTTGCAATACTGAGCAGCAGGCACATCTTTGCGGGCTGCAGAACACCGCATAATAGACTTGACCAACCAAGCAAACAAAATCCACTTTGCATGGTGCAGCTCACGAATGGAGTGTCAGTTAATGGTTGGAGCAATCTGTGACTTTTCTATCTGAATGTCAAATGCATCTCTGTTGAAGAAAAAGGGGGGTCATTCATTTTCATCTTCTCCATTTTAAATGTTAAGTTGATGCACAGTTGATGCACAATCATTTTTCATTTCAATTTAGGTTGTAAAGAGTGACCAAAGATACATTTCTCATGTATAAAATCCTACAGAGTATTAATAAAAGTGTAGGAATTGGAATGAAAGAGACAAGGTCAAGCCAAAGGCTTCATACTCAATTGTAGCTGGCTGAGATACAGTGTGAGACAGCTGCAAGCAGCTATTTGAAGGCTCACCACACAAAGCAGAACAAGTCCATCCTCCGACTGACAGTACAATTTCAGCACCGGTGATCGTCGACTCTCCTACAGAATCAGGATGATGAGGAGCTGCTGGGTGCTGTGCAGTCCAGGTAATGAAGCCCTGAACTGAGCTGAGACACCAGCAGTAAGAAGCTGTACTAGGTAAGAACAGCACTGTCAAAAATTGAATATCATCCAAGGTTCTGCCTTAGAAACAACAGGATGTTGTGGCATCCGCTCTTCTAGAGAATTTTTATGTAGACGTATTTATAATTCCTCCATCATACCACTCGCAAAGCTCTCGTTAATCCAGTGTACGTAAAGATGACGCTATATGCTGTTCTTTGAGTAATAGTGATTGCATCGACTTGCAGAGGCAGCAATATCAGCAGTATGAGAAATTCTATAGATAAGGAACAGTTTCTAATACAATTAAAATTCCACACAATGCCTGAAGTCAATAACACCTTTATGCATCTCTAAAAATGAAACATTTTTTAAATTTACCAGATGTTTCTTTTTATGTTGAAATTGTAAACACCAATTGAAGAAATGTGAATAAATAGCACATTACTCATTTGATCCTATCCATCACCTTACTAAAACAAAACCTGAATGCATACATACAACATACTGTACATATACTTCACATTTAATGCATGGGTGACTTAACCGTTCTGTGGAATAGCACCCATTTGGTACAAAAGACATTTAGAATGCACTATAGCAGCTACACCAACATTTTAAATAAATTGCAAATTTAGGTTCAAATTTGAGAGCTTTTCCTCATACTTTAATAATGAGGATAATTAGTCAACTATTAAAAATTGTGCACAAACATGCAAAAGCATGTGTATGAGTCACATGCTGAATTTTTGTGAAAATATCCTGCAGCCAAAGGATTTATAATGACCTCCCAATTTTATCTCTCACATAGCAATAATAGAACACATACAGTAGCAGAAGTCACTGGCAGCCTGCTGATGCACATTGTATTGTTATTCTCACTGCTAGTGGAGGAAAATATCCTGTATGAAAGCCCATTACTAACAGGAGCTATGTTGCAGCGGTTTTCACTGAACAGAAAATATATATTATTAAATGCACATTACATCATTTATTTACAATTAATTCAGTGCCATTAGTATTCAAAAGGATACAGTCATCCCTTATTGTGCAGCTCACTAGAATGGATTGGACTCATTTCTTTGCCCCAAGTTTATATTAGGGTACAGCAGAGCCCAGGGCTTCTTTTATACTTTATAGATCAATAATTTAAATGTCTCTGAGCCGTTCAAAAGAAAATAAGTGAGTTTGACATAAACTGTGGCTGACATATAATAGTGGACTTGGAGGCCTCTAAATTTAATGAATAAAGTATCATGCTGCAGAAGTCCAGAAGTTTGAGAATCTTTAAACACCCTCCTGGGCTTCCTTTCGACTACAAGGCCAGAGCTTCTTTGAAGACAAGGTCCTGCACTCTCACTTTGAAGAAAAAGATTTAAAGCTGCATTAATAAAGAGAAAAGGAAATAGGGGACTCCTCATTGGAGACAGACAACAGTTTTATTCCAGTCATCAATTATTCACCTTTATTCAAATGAATAAACTTCAAATTAATTGACATTATTTTCTTAAACTTTATTAGTCTTGTTAGCATGATATGATCGGACACACCTACACAATCCAGTTTTGTCCCTCTTAATCTGATGGACGCACTGAGTGCCTCAGCATACAGAGAACGGTCTGAGACAGCTCTGGTTTGGCCAGTTTGAGTTAGAATCAGGTGATCAGCTGAGGGCGACCAGGATGACCCCATCAGCCAAGAACACTGGCTTTTTGCATGGATGAGAGTCGGCCAGGTTTTCCTCAGCTGGTCATGAGGCAGTAACTCGTTGGACCTGCTTGGCACTTGTGATATTGCAGTAAGAGTGAGAGACGTGCCACTCCTCCTGCTGGTACTCACCCTCCTGGAAAGCACTGTGTCAGATGGCAAGTGGCCAAGGCTCTGAACAGTGGGTGGGTCAGGAAAGTGCATCCACAGACCCTTAATCACCCCTGCAATACAGGCCTTGCAATGGGATAAAATTGCCAATTATGTATTGGGCAGGCATAAAAAAGAAAACAACAAGCGATTACAAATTTAATTAAAAAAAACACGTTAAAAAAGAAATCCTCTTTGTCTTAGTAATTCATACGGCATTCATACTGGAGCTCTCATGTGGTTATAATGTCAAAACACATGTGAAACAAAATAGAACATCTGTTCAATAGCAGAGACTGTCTCTGGACAAAAGTTTTGTTTGGAGAGAACAGCTTATTGAAGTAAATCTCTAAAGCTCTTGCATGGTACTTTTTTTGAGGAAAGACACACTATCCTGGATACATAAATGATCTGGCTACAGCACAGCTGAAAACTGTACAGTAGCTGATTTAAGCCATGGACACAGACATCTAATTAGTCAAAAAGAAGCAGTTGATGGCAAGGATAGTTAGAGGTAAGATTAGTCCTGTAATACTGTGACAAGTAGAATAATAAAGAAGACCTTTTTCAGTGTAATTAATATACAAGTGCTACAGAAAACGCCAACAATGTACCATTTGGTTGTCAAAGTAAAAGGCCAGCTGTATCTGATAGAATAACTAAGACAAAAAGCTCTGTGGAGTATAATAACAGTACAATTGTACAGTTAGTGTGGAAGGAAAGCTTTTGTCTTACCAAACAGAGAAGAATTCCCACATACTGGGGTCTCGGTTTTAGACATATTCTAACAGTATATAAAACTGTTAGATCTCAGACGATTTCAGTGGAATCAAAAGCAAACATTTGCTTTTCACATTAAAAGTTAAGTTTCCCTTCGTTTTTCTATTTTTTGCTCTCAGTCTTTAAAGGCTGGAGTTTTAGATATTTTTTTCCTGCACTTTTCTGATACATTTTCAAAACAGAATGGGCCAAATAGCTAACCCAAACAGCAAGTTCAGTATTGTGAGCCCAGGCAAGCTGTGCATGTGATCTGTGGGAATCTGTGGGGATCTGTTCTGCCTTTTGAGTCAAGCATTCAGTTTCTCCTAAATTGGTGTACTTGTCAGATTAGAAATCACTTTACTCATAAAGATCTTCTCATTATAACAAAAAGAGCCTCAAGTTCAAGAAATTTTAAAAAATGTGACTTTCAAGGTTGACATCTTAATCCTCAAAACAACCTTAACCACACTTTTCAATAATGGCATCCATGAATGTTGTATTTTAGATTGTATAATACTATATATATATACAGTACTCACACAACTGTTAGATTGCCTCTTCAAAACCTTTTTATATTATTATGTTATTAGTCAGAGCCCAGCTACAGAGAGAAAAAGAAAAACACTTGCTTTGTAGAATAAATGGCAAAGATATATTTACAAACATGGTTTCCAAACGACTGGATGTTTTTCATGATTACACAATTGTTAAAATACACTGATATAATCTTAATGCGCAATGTGAGACTAATAGACTAAACACATTTTGTTTTAGCCTCTGACCAGCACCAGAGAGACCTTTTATACTTTATGCTGGTTGCACACAAATCTCTGTCTTCTTCTTTTTACAAATTGCACTCAGTACTCTGTCTTGTTCAAGAAAGGCTTCATTGCCCCAGTGGAGTTGTAATAATCATGAAGAGAAAGGTGAACCCTCAGTAAAAAGGATTTTTTGTATGTGCACTTTTATGGATATACTGGAAAAAAGCTCTTGCAAAGCTTATCAATGGCAATGGAAATGTGGTTCAATATTGTTCTGATGTAATTTCACACAATTATTACATAATTGTTACAAAGATTGCAATAATTAACTTTTTTAATGCTACAATGGCATATAGGACACCAGGCATAAGGACAATTTTGGATTAAACAGTACGATTGGTATAGTGCATAAAGCTCACATCCATATTCATAGCAACGCACAACAAATATAATACATAAATAATACAAATAAACATCATATTAAGGCTTGCGGGTGTATAACAGTACATTCGCTAATTATATTCTATGTGAACTGCTAGCTCAGTCTGCCTTCTCACCTCATACAACCGCTAGTAGCAATGGGACAGATATAAACTGTATCAGAGCTCCAGACTATATACTGAATTGAGTAAATTAAAGGAATACTGTAAGGTGAGTTTAATTCAACATTGTACACATTTATCGTCTGTAAAATAGTTTTTGCAACTGAAATCTGTCTTGTGTCTGTCTTAACCCTTGCTTTGAGTATTAGATCTGGAAACCCTGAACAACTCCATCATCTCTTTACTTTCACTTTGCAGAAGCAGATACGGGTGTGATTATACGGTAAGTCACTTTCATGTTTTTGGAACAGAATTCGCAAGCAAACCTTAGAAGTTGCCCCCTCTGCCCTCTGTTCTGGTTAATTTCTTCTCTATGACAGCTGCAGCAGATATGATGTGCACACTGTATGTGTCTTTAATCCCGCCATCTAAGACTCACAACAAGCCTGATGTTTGTACTGTATCTTGGCAGGCTCTTTCCACTCTAAAAAATACCAGTCAATGGAGAGCTGAGGTTTATGTGCCAGACTGTGTTTCTAAAATCACAGAATGAGACAAATGAACTATTTTTACGAGCAGATCGGCAATAAAAGTCCAATTATTATCAGTCCCAGCTGGAACTAAAATTATCACCTGGATGAGAAAACTACAGTATGCATTTTTGGGGAATTAACCCTCCAGAGCCAATGAGTTGAAAGCCTATCAATCCATCCATTTTCCAACCGCTTCTTCCGGTTCTGGGTCGCAGGTAAGCCACAGACTATCCCAGCAAGCAATGGGCACAAGGCAGGGTAGACGATGGAGGGGACACCAGTCCATCAAAGGGTAGAGACACAGACACAGACACGCACACACTCACAACTCACATTTTCCCAGAAGCCAAACATCCACCAATATGTTTTTGGACTGTGAGATGAAACCAGAGCACCCAGGTGAAACCCACATGGACATGGTAAGAACATAACTCTATGCAGACAGCACCCTTAGGAAATGAAACTAGGCCCCCAGCACTGTGAGGCAGCAATGCTAACCACTGCACCATCATGCCACCCAAGAGGTAAAAGCCCAATGAAAGTTATTTAATTTTAAAGACTTATTGTTAATAGCAAGAGTTTATTCCTCAAACATTAGACACTGCAATATAGTTTTTAGCCTTACTTGAGTTAGTAAAGTGCAGTCCAACCTGTTTGCAGAAACACAGAGTTGACACTTGCATTGCAATGACAAAAGCTTTAAGTTATCACCTCTTCCTAGGCTGACATTCAATAATAGCAAAAGTTTCATCCTGAATGGTGAAGACGAAATGAAATCTGCTGTCAGTTTATTGGGAGGCAGTGGGAGGATTGGATTTTAAAGAAAAGCTAATACTTTCTAATTTCTTCAGCAGTGCGAATGTTATATTGGAGGCTTATCTCAGAAGTGACATTAGAAGCACGAAGCAGCCAATTAGAGATCATGAAGAATCTGTCTGGTTCAGAGCTGCGCTTTGTTTTTATTAAGACTACATTATTGCAGTTGCCCGTTTCTCCATGATGCTCAATGCATCACATATGCAGACTTGCTTGGGTGTGTAAATCAAGCAAAATCGTTGAGAAAGATGTTGAATTACACATAGTACTAAAAATAAATTTTAAATTTAAAAACATGTGTGTCTTCGAAGAAAAAGTCTACCAAGTAATAATGAGTATTAGAACTACAAATACCTTAGTAACTCTGCTTTAATCATGTGTAAAATTTATAATGCAAGATCATGAAATACTGGCAGAGTGCACTCAATAACTAATACAGCACACACAGCAACTGTAAAACATCACATGAGTGACATGAGAATTGTTGGGTCTCTTCACAATGCTGTTCTACAAGAGATACATCGGGCTATCTTTCCACACCAGATGGTACTATTGTGCCAGGCCCGCTTTTATCTTTTGTCTAACAACTCGTATAATCTCTCTAAATTAACAGTAACTAAATGTATTATGTGTAAGTAACACAACCCCAAAAGTATGGTTTACATATCAAATATTCTGATAAGAAAAACCCACTGTGTATTCCAGCACCTGGTCAGTCTTTGCAGTTCTTCCTCCAATGTGCTATAAGGTAAGTTTCTTACAGTATCAATACAAACCTTGAATTATCACAGCAATTAATGTTATTAAAAATGCCTTTGCATCCATCAGAGAATGACAAGGAGTAATTTCAGGAATATAATCATTTTCAGCAGTCAAATGAGGTACCACAGCATTTCTATTCAGGAGAAACATTATCAGTGGTTAATTTAAGATGATAAGCCTGACAGACGTTACAAAGAAAACCCAGTGAGTTTCTCAAAGGTCTTAATCGGGCCTGCAGTGCTCCCCTGCAAGGGCTCACAACAGGAGGAAAAGCTACACATACACACACAAATACATGAAAAGAGATACAGCATAACAAAAACACAGATGAAAGTCTCATAACAGAAACTGCAGAAAATTATAATGGTTTAATTTCAGCCTTCTACATTGCTCATAATCGAAACAAGATCCTCAGATAGTCTTCGCTTCGCCTCAGAACACTTTATGATCCCAGCGCGGTCATTAGCTAATGATAATGGCCATGGTTCTGGATTTTATTGCTTCAGCAACTGCCCTGGTATAACATTTACAGCACAGTTTTATTTTCTTTGCTTCTGCACAAGGAGAATGGAAGTTCCTGGGCTCATCATGTGTCATGCTTCTCTGGGTTCCACACTGCACTGAGCTCTGAATGAGCTAGCAGGATCCCGGAGCTTCACCCTCAATCTAGCAGCCCGGCACACAGCTGGAGGAATTGGACGAGACAGGGCCAGTGGGGCATGGATACCTGCTCACTAAGCACTCGCCGATCCCGTTCGCTGACTTCCAAACTGAGATGCAGGAACTCATTATATTAATTGAGTGAACTCAGATTAATAAGGGTTTGTTGTTGTTGGGTTTTTTGTCTCCAAGCTGGTCGAAACCATGATCTGTTTGTCCCTAACAAAATAATATTTGTCAGGCAATCAAAGGGAGAACCCCAGGAGGAGAAAATACTTAAGCGATCTGGTGAACCGATGGCAAAATTCAAATAAATCAAGCACCAATAAAGGTCTCAACAGTGCCAGAAGGAAAACAATATCCTAAAATTCTGACTTATACTAGGCGTGACAAAATCATGGCAGCCAACGCAATTAAAACTGTATACTTCAGCATCCAGTTGTATATCTCTATTCCTTTCCTCACCCTCAGCTCCATTATCTTTACAGCTATTATTATTATTGATGTTCCCAATCTCAGCCTCTGTCTCCAAAGGCTGCCCAGGAGCTCTGCTGTTCAGGGGAATCCAATAAACAATGACCTTAACTGTGATGTGTTATAGCCTTTGCCAAGTGACACTGTCTTCATAGACCAGTCTGCCGATGTAGCAGGCCCACTGACCTAGTGAAGAAAAATGTGCAAGCAACTGGATCGCATCCAATAGAAGGGTTCAAATGGCTTTCCCGTATGCATACTGAATCCATAACAAACTTCTTTAAAGGAAATGCAGCATCCCTGGACTTTATAGACAGTAAGGATCATGTCATATAGGATTAAATGCAAAATGCTCTGCTCCAAGCTATGCACATTTTGCTTGAACTTCATACTGAAGAAGAGAGTGCACTTGCCTAACTGTATTTATACACAAGGGAATCGTAGCACTCTGTGTTATACATCAATAGTTCACTTGGCACAAGCTACATGCAATCTTAAATTAAACTTTAAATTGTGAGCACATGCATTTGCGGATTGTTTGAAAAGTATTGAACCTTGAGAAACAAAACACTCAAGTCCCGTGATTCCATAAACAAATCAGGTGCTGGGCATTTCAAATTAAATTACATTAACCCAAATTAGTTGATGTATAAATGCAAAAAAATATAAATATTGATGAAAAACATGCAAGCACAGCAAAAGATACAACTATGCCCATCCAGGTTGCCAGGTTCTGACAGACTTGCTGAAAGACAATGAGTATGGCGATGTCGTGCTGACAGTTACACAAAGCAAGACCGTTGCATCGGCCAAGCCAATAGCGAGGAGGTGATAATTTGAGAAAGAATATACTTTTACACATGAATGCCTTTGGGGTGCCCTGAGGGGAACCTTATTGCTCAGAAACGCAATGACACAGTCTTTGAGGCAAAACATTTTCCATTTCTGCAAACCAATCCCAAATGTCTTTCCAGCAAGACAATGCAAGAACACACAGACCACTGGGATTACAATGGCATGACATCAAGAAAATTATATCAGGGTCATGCTGTGGCCATCTTTTGATCCTGACCTGAACCCAACAGAACATCTGTGGGAAGAAGTCACTAATGCCATGTCCCTAGCTGCAGTGGTGGACTGTCCCACACAGCAGTCTGATCATAGGCTGAACAGGTCTGTGTGTCAATGCTGCTATTATTCTATATATATTTTTATATTGACATGTTACATTTCATTTGGCATTAGTTTTCATACAGAAATATTTTTTGACTTTGTCCAATATCTTTGCTTAAAATATTTGAATAGTCCCATTAAGCCTATGTTCTGTAGAAATCTCTGAACAGCAATGCATTCTAACTTCCGAAACTGGAAGGGCGCATACACAAACAAATGGCAATTCGAATATTTACAATGCAGTTGCTATACAGCATGGTACATGTACACCAAACGAAAAGTTTCTCCTTGTTTTATTTTTGTCATGTAACACATAGTCACTTCAGGATGAGTCATGAACTGATCAGCACTAACCCGTTCATTCTAGGTTGAGAGGGGGTTAGTAATATTTTGTTTTGAAAACAAATATTTTTTTCCAGGCTGTTTTTATGACCCGTTGTGCTAGCAGTGTAATTCAGAACATCAAATTAGAAAAATGCAAATAAATCTTCTCCCAAGACAATTGCCGGCCCTCCCCCACCACTATTAATGAACTGCCAGGTAATATGCAGTCCTGAGGTTTACGAGGAACGATTCCATAATAAATGCATGTTATCCTGATATTACAGCTGTCTCCTGCATCCCCCCGCGGTGCCTACAAAAGTTCAGCTGACCTTTAAAGTACAGCTTGACATCATTAGCTGCTGTCTTCTCCTAGTGCTGCATCCTGCCACCCTTGTGACCTATTCCACTGCAGCCAGGGCTCAATCATCATTAGCTTCACAGTGTTTTCCCTGTGTCTCCTTATTGACGTTTGGGGACTGAGGTCCTCTAATTTCGTGTCAGGCTAGTTTGACCAAATGCCTGTGCCTGGGCTGTAGAGCACAGGCAGATTAACAATAATATTTCCAATAAGCAATGCGGCAGACCTCACATGCTGCACCACTGGCCCAGAGCTATTTTTGACTCTGTCCTGCTCTGTCTGAAGTTGCTGCCATTTGTAATTGTGACCAAGACCCCCTAACAGCAAGTGAAAAGCCAATGGCCATGTGTCCGATCCCACTGTTCCAGGGCTGGCCAATGTCTTATTATTTTTTCTGCCCGTGGAACAACAATGATGATGATGACAATCTTTATATAGTGCCCATTGTGACACATTATCTCAAGGCACTTTACAATAAAAAAGGCAAACACATTGAAAGTAGGTACAGTATACACAAATTGATACAGCAAACTCTTCATAATTAAGAGCTTGTGCAAATGGCTCAAGACAGGTTTTTTTTGCAAGTGCTGACTAATTTGCAAGCTATTACAGTACATGGACTGGAAGATCATTCCACAGTCGTGTAGCAATGAGGCAGAAAGCACGACTGGGGTTCAGAGTGTCATTTCAGAGAAGGAAATGCCAAAAGCCAAAGAGTACAAAAAGTGCCAATGAAGTGTATGGGTAAGAATAAGAAAGACCCTTCAAAAGGTGCTGTAAAAGCCCCACAGAAAGTCAGAACATTAATGTTTTTTATTTTCTCAAATATTGAGTGAAACATTTCACAATATTTCATTCAATATTTGCGGCTGTCTTTAAGACCAGTGGGCTGTAGAAGGACCATTTGCAAATTATTTGAATTGCTAATTATTTCAATTGAATTGAGATTTGCTAAAATTGAAACACAGCTCTTAAGAAGTATGTGTTCATCTAGCGATTTAATGTGCAATGAAACTAGTTAGAAGTAGGCCGGTTGCCTGGTTGGTGATATTATCTGATCATAAATTATTTCAAGCTTACGTTTGGGATCTAACATTTTACATAATACTTAACATTGGTACGATGCATCTTGCTTGGTCTGCAAAAAAAGCATTTCAAATGCATTTTGGGTAAACACTGAAATACTGAGGGGAATTCTTAGTGTGCTATAGTCTCAATGTATTACTGACATGAGTGCTTTGGCTTTCCACAATAAACCTGGGCTGAGAATTGTCCTGGGTATATGGAAAAGCAGTTTTTCCTAGGGCAAACACAAGAAATTGTTATTGTGCATCCCTTAGGAGGTCAGGGCAAGTTTAATAGCGGTGATGTAGAAAAAGTTACCTTCATCTGCCCATCGAAGGTCGGGGAGAGGGATGAGGACACAGATTGCAGGTATGGGTAATAATAAGCCATATGGTCCCCACTACAATAGTCCCACGAAAACAAACAAATGTGCAGACGATGCAAGTTGAATGTATTAAAAAACATGTAGCATGTGCTCTGTATAAAACCACTGAAAACAGGTCGGTCCCTCTTATATTCAGTCCCTTGTATTTTTGAGACAAGCCCCACCCCGAAACACCTCAAATGTTGAGGAAGAAAAGAGTGAAGGGAGGTCAGCAACAGGATCTGCCGTCCAGGTTTCAACCAGAACCCCAATCCTTCAACCATGATATTTATGCTCTGGCACATCTGAGTTGGGTTGCTTGTTAGCATTACAAAATGCTAGTGTTTGTGCTGTAGACAAAGTGATACCTAATGAAAGGACTGCCTGTGGTCAGGGTAGTTGTAAACAAATCCCTTTGCAAAAGCACTGAGAAAAGTGTACTTTTCAGTATGCACCATAAAAACATGTACTGTATGCATAACTAGGAAGGAGCAGACAGGGAGGTGAGCAGGTGCCTTGTACAGGGCAGATTTATGGGGTTCAGCAATGTGTGTGACTGATGCATTGTAATGCACCAGTGGAATCTTACCGAGCCTTGCGTTCTTTTATCTAGGTTTTGCGGTCCAGTCCTTTTTCAGGACTTTATGTTTTTCTGTGAGAGATTAATTTCCAATGCAACAACTGGTAGTCTACGGGGAAGCCAATCCACTCAAGCCGCTTCCTTTATTTCAATATTTAATTAACCTATTTATTTACATACTGTATTTTGCGTAAAAAGTATGCCTCTTTAACATTCAGAGAGTCAATCCGATGTCTGGCAAAAGAAATTATCCTTGTTTTTTTTTTTTCTTGTTGCTTTTTGCAGCCCAAGAGGATTTACCGGCAATGTTAAACTGCTTAATCTGTGTTTATATGCCCAGAATCAGACTAAATGAACAAAGCAAATAAGAAGGCATGACCAGGCATGACGACTGACACTATCTGACTATCAAAGTTTCAAATTAGAAGTAACTGTATAGGTCAGAGTTTCTAACACACCTAAAGTCTATACTGTATATGCAGTTAAGAAAAATATATTACAAGAACATATTAAAAATATTTTAAATTACAAAACTTTTAGTGAATTTAGTAACTAGTTTTGCCATAGTAGCAATTTTTCAAGTCTTCTCTCGTGTTTTTTTTTATCTTGACAGATGTTATATACCGTGCAGATTTCACCAGACACATCACATCCTGATTTACAACATTCCAGGGCAAGAAGTCATAATCTCAGGATCATAAATCAGCTCTTACACCTTTTAGAAGCTAAACAGAGCTATCGTGCTTGCATTTTATTCTCTGGAAAACACTTCTATCGTTTGCAGCCATTTAACTATCTGTAACTATTTCCTCTTGTTCAGATCATGCTTCTGTGTCCCTGTCCATTAGAATCAGAGAAGCAGGCTTTAACTTTCACAAGAGTAGGTTCTGCTAAATAAAATGTCAAGTCAGTCTCACCCATCAATCCACAGGAGTTGTGGACTGGTGTGGAGAGCATGTCACTGACTTCATACATCTTGTCTGTCCTCTGTTATCGCCGGATGTTAATCCTGCTGAAGCCCTGAATGAATTAGCTTGACTGACGTGTCTGGGCAAAGTGACTCTGACCTATCCTTTTGTCAAAGCTGTCAAGAAAGCGAGTTTAATGCATGTACTCGGAGAAGGTTAACCACTGGCGCACGAGGGTAGGTAGGTTTTAATGGTTGCAGACAAAGAAAGGCCTTTATTAGGACTTGAAACAGACACTTCATCCCCAACATCCTGCTGAAAAGGGACCAGGAGCCATCAGAAGTGCCTAATGGATGTGTAACACCAGCCAGCAGACCTTGTTGAGCTTTAGTTTTGATGTGAAGAAAAGATACCGGGCTCCTAAGGCTGTGTCCGGCTGCGTGTCAGGAGAGTACTACGCCAAGGGAGGTAGTAAATGAAAACCGGGAAGACAGATGATATGGAGATACCACTTCACAGCGCGACAAAAGCGTTCCCTATCTTTCCGGTCTGCCAAGCTTCCGGTTCATCCTGAGAGCCAGTCCCGCTCACTCAGCTGTTTGATGACACAGGTAAACTCTGGATACTATAACCCAGCTGTCAGTCACGAGGCAGTGCTTTTCGACCTGGTAATCTGACACTTGTGAAATAAAAGCCATTATCAATAGCGAGAGCTTGAAGGCTTTTAGGTAGTAACAGGAACCCGCTGGCCACAGCACTCTCCATGACTGAAGCATTTTTCGTGGCAGACACTTAATATTCAAAGTGGATTGCAGGCAGCACGCCGAGGATAAAGCTCTGTAATAACATGGATTCACTGCTGGACAGCCGTGGAATACAAAGCCAGGAAACCAAAGCTCTGTGAGCTTCATGGGGTCCTATCTGTCTCTTGGTCTATCTCATCTTTTTTGTAATGGCTATCTCAAGGAACAGGCAGTGTGAAGGAGACCTACAGTAGGAGAAAAATAAATACAAGACTTTGAGGGGCTTCTTTTTCTTACCAGCGAATGAGGGGAATTGAGACCTACTGTATCCGGGCAGTTGTGAAGACAGATGGGTAGGGTTTTGGGGGGTTTAAGACTGGATAATGCTAACATTATGGCAGGAATCTTTCACACAGACTGGGGTTATTCAAATATCAGACGAGCAGCTAGCTCAGATCAAGCTGTGACATATGGCAGGATATGTAAGATTTGTTCCATAAGATGGATCTATACCACTGCATGGAAATTCTTGAATTCCCAGCAGCTGTTTCTTAATAATGTTCTGAGGTGATACTTAAAAGGATTAATGTAGGTGAAAGCTGAATAATCATTTAATTATTTAACATTAAGAGTTTGTGTTCTTGATTGTCACCCACCAGCTTGGGAAAGATTTACAACAAGGGCATGACAAGAGGAGGCAAAGCATTTCTTTTCCAGCTAAGGAGGTAGGCTGAGGTAATCTTCTGATTGCTAAAGGAAATCCCCTGAAAACAGGAAGGGATGCCAAACTGTGTCTTGTGTTTGTCTTCTGTACACACAATAACACAACCTGAAATGCAACATCTAGCAAACAAACAACAAAAACGGACCACAAATCTTACTGCTTACAGTGACACTTCCCAAGTTTCTGCTGTGGCCACTGATACTGACAGGGAGAAAGTCCAACCTGTAGCATTTCCACAGACCTATTGTAGGTGCAAGTTGTTCATCTATTCTTGGAAACTTAAATTGTGACAAGACACAGATTTGGGATTTTAAAATGCCTAACCTGGTCATTACAGATAAACACTGCATGTGCTGACATATGTGAGCTTCTCAATAAATTTAATTTCCTTTGTTTTATTTAGATTGGTATTGTGCATCTATTGTAGCACTGCTTTGGAAGACATCTGATCATAATTACTGTAAATAGGGAGTAAGTTAAGCATAGCAGTGGATTTAAAACAGTTTACAGTTTCCTTTACAACTCTTGATGAACTGATGAAGTCAAAAATAAAAACCAAGTGATCTTCCTAGTTTTAAAAAGTACTTGTCCATGTTTTATTTGTTTTACGTATCACAAAGCAAGTCATTCAGTGCACGAAATGCTTAAAAACAGATGCAAACATTTTATTAGTAAAACTGGAATAGCTTTTTACTGGAGGTGCAGTAAAAAGGTGCATGGCATTGTACCAATATCTCTGAAACTAAGGAGGGTTTCATAGCTGCCATCATTCTGTCAGGAACCAAGTTTTGGTCTTAAGAGTTTTATAGAGGCAATAAATGTCTTCATATTCAAGATAAAGATTTACAAGCTCAGCAATACACTGTACTGTATATATTTATTAAATACTAGCTGTCAGGTAACTATTACTTTTCCTTTATTAATTTTATGATCTTATCCTTTTAATCTCCAAGCTCAAATGTGGTTCCTTCTTAATAAAAAGCATTGGGTGCTTCTTTAAAGTAAATTCTTAAAAGGCAAACAATAATTGTTGTTTCTCTTCTTTTTTTAATATACACTTGAATCCACTCCAAATTTCTTAATATCTTTAAGGTCTGGAAATTATTTACTTGCCCCAAAATGTAAATAGCTACCTCCTTATGTATCTGTTCCCTGGTTTGACCACCCATCAATTTACCTCTTTTGGATGACTGCAGAAATAGCAGCGTCCCATCAGCATTTAGAAGCAAAGCGTTTTAAATGTGCAAGTCCATGACATGCAGAGCATTTTCATAATAATTCACAGCAATTATGCAAATTCCCATCAGTATCCAGGAGCACATGGCAGCTGATATATTAGTGTCATGTCATGTAGCTACTGGCCCCTTTAAACCATAAGCTTCTGTTTGTATTAGCTGGTCTGCTAGCTCTTCACTTTGCATATTTACTAGAAGCCGACCTGAAACAATTCTGTATGTCCAAAATACAAATTAAAAGCCCTAGTCCTGAAGAAAATCTAGGTCACGTACATTTTTTTCAGCGGTTTCATTCTCTGGCATGCTGCTAATATTATCTGGCTAGCATGATCAAATCCATGCCTTTGAAAGTGAAAGACTATTTTTTAAAGTAAAATTTCCCATCTCCCCCCCCAACAATAGAAAAAGGGACGCCTGTCAGAGCTTCAAAGTCAAAGATTACTTAAATTCAACAGCAATTCATCTAAAGACAGGGCAGATTCAGAACTGAGCATGAAATGACTCTGAGGAGGTGAACCTTCTACACACAGGGTTTTACAAAAGTAAGGCAGATAGTCACACTATACACACTGATTCTGAAAACGTATCATGAATCTTTATTTAAAATCTATAAAGCCTTTTGGTTGCCATCCGAAGGATTTCCTGCTCCTGCAATGCAATATTCATTTTAACTCACGCTGTAAAATACTACACAATTGGGTGTTGTTTCAAACGACATTTTAAATGCTTGACAGGAAATACTTGACAAGGAAGAAAATGTATAAATCCAATTATCCTAGTTGAAGTTGTCACTTTTTAAGTTCCTAAGACAGATTCTGCCTTGCAAATCAGTTCCTACTGCCCAGTTTAGTCTTTGATTTACAGATCAGCATCTGTGACCTTGCTACCTATACTAGACATTTATTAGGTTCCTGAGTTTAGATCACTGCTTTTTTATATTATTAGACTGATGAATATTGCAATGATTCAGAGAAAATCAACAGCCTCTTTTCCTAAAACTGTTTGAGGTCAGATCTCTTTAAAATTTAACGTAGAGATTAATCTATAGACTTAAGTTATTCCAGAAAAAAAAGTTTTCCAGTAAAGTATTACATACTGTAGATGACCATTAGATTTGATGTATTAAAGAAAATGATATAGAATTAACTCGTATTGACTAAAGACAGATGTATGTCAAAGTGAACTTAACGCTGAGTACAGAAAATCTCATTATAGCATTGCTGCAATAGATTGTTATTAAATGATGTTTTTATTTTTTAGGGGGTGAGGTTGTTGGTGAACTGGCTTCTGTAAAAAATATTGAGCTTTGTGAAATACAGCAGTACTGCATGTATACCCCTCTTTAGTTCACTAATCCATTGGTTCTTCACAAGGGGAATGAGTCATATAACTGGTCTTATTAAATTCCCAAAAGGGCTTTAAAAGATTTGTTCTGGAAATAAGAGACTGATGAGTAATGCACACCATTTTTAACAACAGCAGTAACAACAAAAAGTTATAGAATTAAATACCATTGCTGATTTTGCCATGATACAAATGTTTTTTTTTTTCTCTGGGATGAGATAGAACAAAATTGATCAGCTTAATTTCAAAATCCTGAAATGCACAACATACTGATGGTTGTGTTAAGAAAAGGAGAAGCTGCATTAAGAGCCACTCGATGCCACACAGGAAATAGCAATAAAACAGCTTTTGAACCACAGGGCTGATTTCTGATCTTTGTCATTATCTTCGTCCTCATTCACATCAAAGTGGGTCACATCACTTACTGTACATATTGTTTTCCTTTTTTCCTGTTAAGTACACATGGAATACAGTGGTTATTGGTTTATTATTATTAGTGGTGGTTCTCTAAAGATATAAAACGAGGAAAGTGTTTCTTTCTTCTGTTTTGCCTGAATAAGATTTTCCTTTTCAGTATTACAGTGCAAAAACAGCATATACAAAAGGAAATGCAGGTGATTAATGATTTGCTGTCGACAGTTTGTTGTGTCACCACTTACGAAAGGAGGAAACTTTTTCTTATGCTCACAGACACAATGGGCTGGGCACTGGACAGCTATGCTAAATGTCACAACTAGGGAAACGAAATACTTTCATTAAAAAAAAAAATCTTTGAATGAGGTTCAGGTGACTTAAGACCTCATCCTCTTTATTTATAGTGAACTAAGACACTGTACAGAAATGTCACATAGGTTCCACATATATAAAAGCCCACATACAGTACATATCAAATGACAAATGGCAAAAAAAAGCAACAGAAACTTTGCAGTGGGTCAAGAGCAGACATCTTCCCATGGAATTTAAAAAATAATCTGGTGGAAAAGCAAATTCATCTTTGGCTGACGTTATACATTAGGTATGTAACGATTACATGTAGTATGTGCGCATACGAGGATGAAAAAAACCCTTCAGAAGTGATAGAGCTTCACAGGACCTGGTCAGAGATACGAGCTAACAAACTGCACAGTGAAGGAGGTGTCATGGAAACAGCCAAGAGCTCAAAACCTCACATTACTGCAATCCTTGTTTCTCTGGATTCACCTCATTGCCTGGTCTTTGAACCTTTCTCCCCTCCAACCATTTCTGGTTACGTACTGTAACTTCGCAAACAGATGGATTCTTATTAGTGCCTATAAATACATTTAATTTATGTAATCAATTAAAAATGGGGAAAAGGGCCTCAGCGCAATTTAGCACTTATATGCAACACTAACTAGGCTTTCCAAAAATCTAATCAAAAACAGAATGGGATTTGTGATCTGCAGATACCATACTTTTTAAACTGCCCAAGGTGAACCCCACGAAGGATCACTGCAGCTAAAAGGGTGGTGACGAGCAGCTAAATTTACCACAAATAATCATTAATGTTTAGCCTTTCATGTTCCCTTTGTTTTAACATTCCCTTTTGTAGACATTGGACCTTAACAGATATTTTGAAACGTTCAGCAGAGAGCAAAGCAATTAATGACATTGTAATACCGTGTTTATGTATTCTCTATTTTGGAGCTCAGTTTTCCTCCCTCGAGTTCTTTCATCATGAAACGGTTTGCTATCTGTTTAAAATAATCTGCAAAGAAGTTCCTGGTGAAAAGACTCATTTGTTATTAATAGTGCTAAGCTGCTTTCTCAAATCGGATGTCTGCTGCTGCCATCAATTTGCAACCTGAAGCCTTAAATCCTGTAATTTTTATTGAACATACTGTTTGTGTGGTGGGATTGCATTAAAACTCTGCAGCCGTTGATAAGATGCATATCTTTGTAGGATTAGCAGTATCATTATTTAGATAAACAAATACGTTAATAAATACAAATATGATTTGTATTTGGTGGGGTTGTGTTTTGGGGGATTACAAAAAGATCAGGTTATGAATGTAAATGCCAGGCATTTTATTAACTTTAATATTGAAGAAAAAGTTTGATTTCCAATTCTGAATCATATTACTTGGAACTTTAAAGTCATACAGTATGTACCTGGTGAGGAATTGGGTAGCTACTGTACTGAAGTAAAAGATAAGTTCCAATTGCCAACACTGAGTTTTTAATCAATTCCTTGTGTCTCTTTTCAGTATACTCTTTGTGCATTTTTATTGGAACACCTGTAAATTGACTATTATTTTATGATTGCAGATTTGTTTTCTACACATAGAATATCTGGTATGCATTTAGTATTCTACACATAGAATATCTGGTATGCATTTAGTATATATAGGAATTTGTCATCAGCTTGGAAGAGGAATCTGTGAAGGCCATATTATTTTAAAAAGAGCTTGAACTTGGGCAACAAGTGTGCTGTTTAACTCTGTTATGCGCAATGTAGGGGCATGGCTGTTATTAGTAAAGCAGCTCACAACACAACTGCAAGGAAGAGGAGCAGCGTTAACAGCCAGGCCTGGGAAGGAGGAAATCACGACACAGTGTGCCCATTGTGCAACTCCACAGCACGCAGAGGAGGTGATGCACACTAGACTTGCCAGTTTCTAATGACACCTTCATTAAGGCCCCGCTCAGGCTCATGGAGAGCACGGCCCACCCCACTGATGAGCCAAATCCAATTAAACCCTCCCTGCACTTTACCTGCCATAATGGTTGCTTTTACAGTATTAACTTGACCCCATATAAATAACACTTTCAGGGCAACATGTTATCTCAGGTTTATACAAGATGCTTCAATTTATATAATTACTTGCTGTGATTTACTGGTTCATCTTCTCCCAGGTTCTGCATTCTGCTAATGCGCTGTCAATGTAATTAGTTGTTTCTGGGTAGAAATCATTGGTTTTAATCAAGGTATCAACTTTATCGTAGAGGTAAAACGCATTGCTTTTACCTCCATGGAATTAAAATCAGCCCAAGCTATCCAATCTCTCAGCCGCAATGGGCTATTACCAGGGGCACGGACTGAACATAACTTAAAGTTTACAAAGAAGAGGAGGTTGTTTGGTCCACCTTGCTTGTTTGTTTTTAGTGAGCTAATTCATCTGAGGATCTCATCCTTTCCTGAAAGAAGTTATAGTAGTAGATTCAATAACCTGCCAACCTGCGGCTTACTTTCATTATTATCAGCACGCCAACGGCTGCCCAGCTTGGACATATTGAAACTTCTTGTGCGGCTCAGACCTTCGTAGTTCTACTGTTCTGTGTCCAAGTGCACAATGAGCCAGGTCAATTTGCTTTAATAGAAAATTGAGAACATTTATCGCTGCTACAAGGTTTTCTTGTATTCAACAAGCAAAACTGCAATAAGCTATTTTGGCTTGATTCTTTAAAGAGTGTAGTTGCTCTTGAATATCACATTGTATTTATACAGTGGCTGTCAAAAGTATTCACACTCCTTTGTTACAACTAATATGTACCTGTATGCAATCAGTTATTCTGTTTTATTTTTATAATTAAGGAGGATCTGTAGAACGTTGCTTTCACTTTGACATTATGGAGTGTTTTATGTTGATGAATTAAAAAAAAATCTTAATTAAATGCAAGGGTTGTGAATACTTTTGCTAGCCACTATACAGCCTCTACTTGCTTATTTGTTTTCACCTCAAAGAATTCCTAACCTTCATATTTCGTGCTCCTGAGCTGATTGTGTTCCTTTCCATAAAGCGAGTGAATGCTTCTCCAAACCTTGAAATGTACCGGTAGCACTGGCTAGAGAAGCACTGAAACAAAGACGGCTACGAAGTGTGAGACACCAGCTCAGAGCTGTTGAGTTTCACACCAGAAAGCACAGAGCCGTTGCAACACTGCAGCTCACAGGAAAGATGGTAATACATAATAAGATATATAAAGATCTTTGGACTACTGTAATGATAATATCATAAAAAACTTAACTATCGTGTAAAAAAGAAAAACTGAACCCATCTTCTGCCTCGCTCTCCAAGGTGATTTCATTACATAGTGGAATTTATAAAGAATACAACAGTAATAACCAACATCTTTCATTCTTTCATTTATTTTACATTTTTATATCTGAGCAGAGGATTTTAAATCCATTTATTTGCACAGTTTAACTGACATTGTTGTCTAGGGGGAACTCGGCACTCATATTTCATCTGTTTGCATGAAACCTGAGACAACTGGGCAAAAAATCATGGCTCAAAAATAAAATATTTCAGCCCTTGCACTAATGAATACTAAATACTGATTGCATGTCAGATAAAGTGTCAGGGAAAAGATGCACTTTTCCAACCTGCTTGTTTCAGTGTTATCTGTACACTTCAGGTTTTTTTTGCCTGTTACTTTACTCCAGCCTTTCCTTAGTCTGCAGCTTTGGTTTATGAGCCAGAAAAAAAAATGTCAGAAACGTTCATCCAGTAATGAAATGATGTCTGAGACAATTTTTCAGAATGAATTCTTACATCTTGAAGAACTTGACATATTCAAGCTAGTAATGTCATTTCATCAGTCAAGGAAAACTAAAAAAAATGCACAGCAGATTTTCTAATGCAAAAATGGAGCAATAAACAAACTCAATCAAGGTGTTTCATTCTGACAGCAGTTTAGTCAAGGATCCTGGATTGAGGAAGACACTAGGAGAGACCAATTCCCAGCACCCTTTCCCTTTTTGAAGTAATAGCTTTGAATTTCAAAGGATGTCGTTAAAATAACATTCTGCCTAAAAAGCACCAACATGTTCATGGGTAAAGCCCTTTGTAGAACAACTAAAAATAATTCAATAAACTCTGTCACGTTTCTATGAGCTTTATCGTTGGCTGTTTCCATGACAACAAATAAAAAAGTGCCTTCACACAAGTTTTTAATCACCCACTCAAAATTAAAAAGCGTTACGCCAACCGAGACAAAAACAAGAAGAACGGACTGGGGATTCTTGAACAATTCTTGAGCATGCCGAGAAATTCTAAGACACACTTTGTACAATTATTCCAGATTACACTCTTCTCAGTCACATTCAGCACAACACAGTGTAGACAAAGGAAAGTACTATGGGAAAGCAAATTTGATTCCTGTGTGTATCTAACAGTTGGCATTTTTTTTTTCATGAGCTGCGGACTGAAAAACTGGCTGTTTTGTAAGATGTCCCTGGGCACCACACAAAGGTAACTACTGATTTTATTGCTTATAACAGATAAAAGTTACATGATTAATTCAAAAAGCTGTCAGCCACCATTATTCATTAAGGTAGATATGAAAATTAGATTTATTAGCTATTTATCTGTGTTTTATCCGGATGAGATTGTTGAAGGTAATTTACGCATAACTTGGCTTTGTATCAATCTAAATTAGGATTCCACTCACACTGACTGCAAGAACCCAACTCAGACATGGCCTCAGTTCTTTTTCTGTCCAAACCTTGCCATGTTGCACTTACCCACCTTCATCATTCACAAATCACACAGAGTGCTGCATTTAAGATATGTCTGTTGCACGATCTGAATAACATACTAGAGCACATTTTGGAATATAAATACGTTTTTTTAATACACAAACAAAGACAGACTGACATGAGCAATTTGACGTGCAGTGGACAGATCTTTTTTAACTTCGTGGATTACGATATGTATTAATATAAAACTCTTCATGATTAAAATATGATGAGGAAACTTCTAAAAATACTGTCAAGAAGACACATTTGTCTGAGTTATCCTTAATGTTAAATATGATATTTTGATATTACATACATAATTCACACAGAGATTTCTGTCATTTCTTTGGTGGCAGAATATCTTCCTGTTGGAATGTAGCTGAAGCCCACAGATTTGATGAATGCTTATACTATAACCTTCAGAAGAACTTGAAAAAATTAAATCACATCCTTCTTTAAAGATCACAGACACCTTGCTAATCCTGCACAGCATTAAAACAGAATAAAGTAAAAAGTAAAATCATTTGGCACTCAGGAGGCATCTTGTCTGCTTTTTAGATATCCTGTCCTGACCTTCATTTGGGCTTTAACTGTAAGCTTCTCCCATGTTTATTCTGAGCAGGTCTACAAGAAAGTGATTTTGAAGCAAAACACAGTTATATACTGTAATTGTCTGGTTTTAAGAATGAAGAATGATTGCAGTTGATTTGAATCAAGTCTTGATACATTTTGGCATAGCTTTGATTTCCGATCTAGACCAAATTACTGTCCCTCTGTCTCACCAACCCCATTAAAACACATTTTCCCAACATCTTCTGCTTCTGCCTCACAGATTTAAAAAGAAATACAATGAATGAAAAATAGAAGGAAAGATAAAACAAGTAAGTGCAGAACTGGCTTTTGAACAGATTAAGTAGCAGTAGTTAATAAGGCAATCAACATCTGTCTGATTCTATATTACTAGCAACCGCATAACATTACACATAGGGGAGTTAGCTTCTAAAATGCTAGAGCCTGTTTTTTAAAACCTGTAATGTAAATATAACTAGTTCTGTGAATCAGAATGCTGCAAATTATTGTTTCATCTCAGTGATCTAGCCATCACTGGGGAACTAACGCACACATTTTCTCTCAATGGGCTACTTCTCTCTCTCTTATCAGGGAACTCAGAGTAGCGTTTGGCAAAAGGATTACATCTGGAGTTCAGGCATATCTGACACAGATTCCAAACTGGGAACATCCTGTTCTTTGAGAAAGAAATGACTGACAACATTAACAGAGCAGCAGAGAGCATATTTTTATACTGTACATACACTGCTTTCCATGTCATCTACTTAACATCTAATGAATTCATGCTAACAATGCAATCTTGGCCTGCATGTACCATACTATACGTTTCAATAAATTACATTTTTGTTGCAAAGAATGAGTAATTGAAAGTCTCTCTTGGTGAACCAAACAGATCTGTTCCGTAGGTAATGGATTTAAGTTAATTTGTGTAGAAATCTGAGGTGATTATTTTGAATTCATACATTCCTGAAATCTCTCATGTGTTCTACTCCCAGTGTTTTCAAGAGCTTAAATGCAGGTAGATGTGGAAAGTTTTGTTCAATATAACAATCCAACCACAGCACCTGGCTCAACAGCTACAGTACACATCTATTATAAATGAAGGTTTTGCATTTGAGGGATTTCCAAGTGCAGGCATGTTTTCAGCCTGCTCTGTAGTATAATGACCCTTGAGGACAGTGCAACTCACTTCCAGTGTATATGATGTATCAGTACACCACCCCCAAAAATAATAAGAATAAACAGCCTTATAATTGCTAAGAATGGCATGATCTACCACCTATCTGAATTATTACCATTGGTAAATGGCCCAGAACATACAGGAAGATTCAGGCAATTAGATACAATTAAAAGTCTTTCATTTAAATTTTTCCCATGCTGAACATAATGTACGTCTTTGCATTTGACATTGAAGTTATGTCAATGTGTCGTAAGACAATCAGCAAGACTTATAATAAAAACAGTTTCTACAATCTGGGTGCATGCTGTGTAAAGCTGAACATTATCCCTCAAGAAACAAAAAATTCTAAGTACTGTACACTGTGCTTGACTTTATTGAATCTTCATGGCATCTAAATGAAAAATGTTAAGTGCTTAGTAAAACTTGTCATATAGTGCATGAATTATAGAAAAGACATACTTTTTCATATCTCATTAAATCTACTTACAATATATCATGTTAATGTTACTCATTAATGTGATATATAGTACTATATTGTACAGTATGTCATTATGTATTTCTCACAGTAAAACAAAAACTAATGTTAATAAACTGTCCAAACCATTGATAAAGGAAATAGGAGACAAACACAGTAATAAAATCTCAATCTTTCCTTTAATACGGGGGAGGCAGATAGCCTGGAGTGGGGTTTGTAATGTGATCACTAGCATCACAGGCTATACAGCCAGTTCACATTTATTTAAATTTGATTGATTTCATTGAAGTTGCATCAATGATAATAAACGTATTTGGCCAACGCTTATATCCAAAGCAACATATGCTTTTATCAGAGCAATCGGTCAAGCACCTTGCTCAGAGGTACTGTACAACAGCAGTCAATCCTACCCAGGATTTGAACACACAAGCTTCTCATCACGAAACCAAAAGCCCTAATTTCTACTCCATATAGCTACTAGCACACTGTCACTACCTGTTGTGCAAAACTGAAAGCTTAATTCAAAACCTACAAATTGATCCACATCAATAAAATATTTAGCATAGATTACAGGTAATTAAAGCATTGCTTTATGTTGAGTTTTTGTTGTTTCTTAATTGACTTTCATAAAAATGGAATTATCAATACCGTGAATGAAACACATTCAAATTGCTCTGATACCCGAATCACAACAAAGAAAATATTTCCCAGCACTCCAGTTCAGCAGAGGATCAAATTCAAAGCTGGGATGCGAGCAAACAGGCTACACGGTCCGGACAGTCCAGATGTTTAGGTTTGCCGAGAGATTTCTTTTAGAACGAAGAGGGAGACGACTGAAGAGAAGCTTTGCTCAGATATCACATCACATCCAGAGACCTTTATGACAGAACACTACAGCAGCATGTTTCTGGACAGAGAAGAAGGACAATTGCCTTGCATCCTGTCACTTTCCCATTTACTGCTCCTGCATCACCTAGACACAGATAATGAAGCTCTATTTATGGGTTTTATGAGAATACAATTGGCCGTGTTCTGTGCTAGGTGCCAGATTGCTAGATTGATAACAGGACTAATCCCCATATAATTCCTCTCCTAATGCCTTGAGAGACACTCAAGTACCTTAATACATCAAGATTTAAATGCTTTATAATGCCCATAAACACTCCCTGAAACTAATACAGCTAATACAGGCAAAAGGGAAGCAAGTGAGAGGAGTTATAAAAATCAATTCTCCTTTCATCTCCTGTGATGAATCTTCGCCGCAGAACAAATTAAATTCCTACTGAAAAGTGGCTAATGAAAGGCCGGAGTCGCTGTCATACATCATGGAACGTCAGAGCCTATGTGTCTGATTTGTTTTATGATGTCTTAACTTAAAGCCAGGCCATAAAACCACACTCTTTTAAAGCCCTTAACATTTTAGATCTAGGTCAGCCAGTACAAAGTTGTTTTGTTTTTTTTTGCCCTCGTGTAGGATTATGAGACACCTATTAAAAAGTACAACTTTTTTTTGTTTCTGGAGTCTCTGTAATGATACAGAATTTTCTGACCACAGCTGGACTAATCAAAAGAAAGGGTTAGTCAGTTCTTTTCTGAAGAGGTCATTAGGATCACCCTTAATTGTTAAACCTGCAAATGAGCCAAGTGAGATCTACTCGGGCAAGGAACATCCAAAGGTAAAAAAAAGCAGAGTGTGAGTAATTAAAAATATATCAATCAGATGCACCAGACCCTACAACTTCAGCCTGTGTTTCCTGAGATTTAGGACTTCCCCTTTTATTTCCCACATTCCCAGTTTGAGAACTAAGATCAACCTGGCTTTTGGCCAGACCAGCTCAGTTGGTTGCAAGCAGCAAGATCTCAGGATCTCACTCAGCAATCTCTTTGAAGATCGCAAGGAACTGACAATGTGGCTGCATAGCTTATTCCAGGCAACCTGTCACCCTTCCTGACAATTTCCACTTGTCTTCTGAGGCATTTCTTTCAGTGTTCACCCTGAAATCCTCTATTGGATTAACTTTGCCAATTTTGTCCAAATGCTCCGTGTTCCAGACCATGCCTGAACTCTGGTACATTACACAAGGTGATGGTCCTCACAAGCCTGGGGGTGTTCTCCAAGAGCCTTAGCTCCCCTTTCCCAGAGTCAATGCCACAGTCAGCTATTGACACCATGTGAGCTCCTAGCAGATTCCTTTTGAGAGATCTATAGCACTCCGTTCTTTAGTGAATCTTCTGCACTAATGTTATAAATCGTTTAATTGTATAGCCTTTAAAGCTGCCTTTGCATTCAAAGACTATAGTCAGACACACAAAAATCAAACAACATTTTACCTGCTGCAATTTTCATCATAACAGAGCTAGGTAGAAATTTCTTTTGTACATGCACTGTCAATGAAAATGATTAATTTGTTTTTTAGATTGAAATCCTAATTAAAAGAAAAAGGATACATGCAAAAACAAATCCCCAATTGACAGGAAAATTAAAAATATTAGCTACAATTGTAGAAAATGGATACCTTTGTAGCATTTTAGAAGAAAAGTTGCATTTCATCTTACTGCGCTTGTATCATTAATTTTAAAAATGCATACCCACATATCTTAACTCATATATGAATTAGTGAGAGACTTCAGAAATACTCCTTGAATAGAGACTTGTCTCACGCTGCTGGAGTTCACAATGTTACAGTGTCACCTGTCTCTGGATGAGTCCTGCTTTGTCTTGGTGTTACCAATGACTCTCCTAAGCACTATTTCCAATCGTACTCAACAACAGCAATTTTTATTAAGTTCCACTTATCATAATTTGAAAGTATAAAGACATAATACTATAATATATACTGTACTAGGAAGAAAAGTATATAAATGTGAAGCTGACTGGGACATTTTTGCTTGTATTTCCTTATATTACATGAATAATATTCAATACCACTAATCTCAAGGACAAAAGCAAGGTTTCTGAAATGAATGTAACAAAATTGACTCTAATGCATATAAGAATGCAAAAAATGAGCATGTTTCTTCTAACATTTATTGCTCTGATTACAGGCTGCACACAGCCATTGAGCTAGCAACTGCAAAACTGTGCTGGGATGATATATAGTATTTAACCTGAGGAAAGAGGAATTTCCTGGAACACAAATTCCAGCTACATACTTCCTGATTTCTACTGCCATGCACAAAATATCACCTCTGTGACTAAGAAGTGTAAGAGCAGGCATTTGCAATTTTCCAGTACTTCACAAGAATTAATTTATTCTACAGTTATTACACATGTAGCTGCTTTTCTCCTTTGTTTGGAATTATTCCACAATGTGAACTGATGGAATTGCAGCTGAACATAACTGGAGACAGGGGAAGAGATGTCTCTAACATGCAAACAAATGTGAGAACCTACCTAAAAGAAGAAAAAGGCCATTATTTTAAAGTATGAATGCTTCACTGACCTGATGAATTTATATAAAATAGCACAGAGATGCAACGAAAATGTGAAATGTATTTTACTCTGTTAAGAGATCTTAATAAACCCATTAATTTCCATTGATTCAACTAGCATTGCCTTACCAGCCTTCCTTCACAAATAAATATTTTTCTCATAAAAAAATAAAACGTACTAGATATTATTGTACAAAACCTTATGGGTTTTTCAAGATGTTCCAGGAGTTCTTTCAACTATTTCCTGGGGAAATCTTTTTTTTTAATGTTAATAACAGCTTCAGAAGTAGACTCATAACTGCTAAGTGCTCAGCATGGTTAAGAGCAAGCATCTGAAGACGGGGAACTGCAAAATTGCATTTTGATTAGCAGGAGCACTGATGTAGGCCAATTTAACCAGGACCGTTCCTGACTAATGTGCAGCATCCCAGCTAATTTAATTGTCCGTCTTAATGGCTCAGAAATATTCAAACTAAATCCAAAGGATTGGCCATTATGCCACTGCAGCCTTCTGAGATCTCAGAGCTGTGGTGTTAAATGCTTCCTGCTGTTTGGATTAGCTGTGGATCTGAATATGGAAGAGAGGTGGGCATCGGCAGCCCTACCATGTGGGCACACTTGAGGCTATTTCAGGCCAGTCGGATTCAGCTCAGTTTGGAAAAGGGGGAAATATTGCTTAGAGGCAGCAGGGAGAATAATGAAGTAATAACTCAGTTGAAAGTGTGTCTGCTTAGCACCCTGTACTAAACAAATAATGTAAAATTGCCAGGAGACCGTGCCACTTTGATATTTGAAGCAATGCAAGAACAGAAGCATAGGGTGATCACCTCTCTGCCCCAAAGCAATAATGTGCACAAATACAGATGGAGACACTGTAAGAACTGAGCTATAAATACACTACACAAATGACTTTATTACACTTTATTACATTACAAGTCATTCAGCCTGCTAAGCCAAGTCTATTGGAAGCCAGAGTGAGGTGTTTGCGAACAATGCACTGTGATGGGAACTAAACAATGGATTCTCAAATTGCTCTGTTTTCCTGTTGCGTTGTCACTCTTTATCTGTATAGAAGAAAATGAAAGCCATTTTAAACTCATTGGAATGCTCCACTGACACTCCATTGTGGCTTATATTAAATTACCTTTGTAGAGTACATTTTCCTTTAAGCAAGAGTGATCAGAAAGAATTATAAGATTTTCTTCTTCACAAAAAGTGGGATGTCCATATGTTTATTTACAAAGCTAGAAATCACCTAGGATTTTTTAAAATGTTTTTTTCCAAATTTTGTGACAAAATGCATGTTGATTCTCTTGCCCCATATTCACTTATCCAGCGCCACAAACAGTAGCTGACTCCCCATAGACACTCAGTGTTGTTTCTATGTGGAGTTGTTAATTTGTGCAGCAGGAGATTAAAGTCATTTTAATATTAATGAATTCTTTATGAGATTTTAATAATGGAGTGATGGATTCTTCTTGTGAAAGTAATCAGGGTTAATCACTTTTAACTAGATGACATGGAACTTGCAAATCTTGTACAAGGCCTCTGCAATGTTCTGGCAAATACAGAGGGCAATTATTCACTTCCATGCTGGTTTAATTTGACTCTTATGTTTCCTAGCCCTTTGATTAGTGTAAGGGTAAGGCCATTCTTAGACTCTGACCTTGTTGTATTAGTGATAAAAGTAAGGTCTCCAGGAGAAATCTCCCAGGCAAATTCCTGAACATGACTTGACTTTCCAAGATCCATATAACCCATAAAGGCTTTAACAGGATTTTACCTTCAGAGGCCTGTTTCATTGACCTAATTTAGTTCACTTGCACTTTTTTTTACAATAGCCAAGAACATACTAATGGCCGCAAATGAGATGTGACCATTTGACCCATTTAAACATACAGTACATAAGATTTTATCCAGAAACTTCTTGAAGGAGCCTAGAATTTGGGTCTCAAACACTTAGTTGTGAAGCCTGTTTTAGTAACCAAAACCTCTTTGTTTAAAGCAGTGTCTCCCTTTTAGTATCCAATTGTTACCTTGTGTCTTTAATTCATTAATTACCAGGAAATAATCCCTTGGACTGACCCTAAGTACAGTATGTTCCTTTTTTTCATGGTGTACTGAATTATGTTGCACTTGTTCTAGACTGAAAAGATTTACACATGAAATTATCCTGAGACTAAGAATCATTCCAATCGCTCTTCTTTAAACTCTTTCTAGTATCTTTTTTGTGGTGTGGTGATCAAAGCAGAACACAACATTATCAGCAACATGTTACTAGTGCACTGTAAGGTTTAAGCCTTTAGGTGTTTCCATTATTTTAATTTCTCATCTTTGGCCATAAACTTAAGCATTTTGATTGCTTCTCCACATTTTGATGAGGCTATAGAAGGATCTACACAAACACTCAGATCCCTTTAGTGTGTAGCTCCCTGCTGCTTCGAAACACTCATGCAATATGTGTAGGTTATATTCCCACTTTCTGAATCCCTTGGCATGTTAACTTTTATCATCTGCAAATGTAACTGGTCTGCTAACTACATCAGAGTTTACATTTTTAAACATGATCCCTTTCTTGAAAAACAATGCCATTCTTTCCCTGTGAAAATATGGTAAATAAAACTTTAATTTCTGGCAAGGTAACAGGAGCACTCCTACCCCATCAGGGTAAGGCAGGAAGAGTCCCTCTTGTTTGCAATCTTACATGCAGCATGTGTGTGAGGAGGGAGCTCTACACCTGCTGGAGATCCCATCACGGCTGCCATAGGCACAGATAGGATCCCCCACTATGCCCCAGACAGTGCTGAACTCAGCTACACCACAAGGGCGGCCCTCCTGCAGTCAAAGAATTCCCCACTGCACACTGTACAGAGATGTCTGGGGGGAGAGGGGGGTGACATTACTTTCTGGAACAGACTTTTGCACGCTGGGCCCTGTTACACATTCTAACATACTTAGCTTACCTGTGAGAGGCTAATCAAAATCACCATATGCCTGGACATTAAAGTTCTGCAAACCAGTCGAGATGTTCAATAGTGTTGATAAATACCTTTCTGTTAAAACCACTGCAAACTAGACAACTACTGTCCATGCTACAGTAAATAACCACAAGACCATTTAACACTTATTGCTCACTAAAAGATATGTACAGAGTACTGTACAGTACATTATGGATGCACAAAGCTATTCTTAACCACAAAGTAAGAATCCAAATTTAGTGAGAACAATAATGGCGGCACATTATCAGGAAAAAGTGTGGAGGATTTGTTCATTTCTAGCAAGATGGAGGAGGTGAGCATTTTTCTCTTTGGATTGGAGAGAAACATACTCAAAATCAATAGGACCCTGACAGCTACAAGGCAGAGACACATTTTATTGTGTATTTCATTGCCACCTGGAACTCGGCTCATTGATCCTAACATCCAATTTCAGCATGACAATGATACTTAGCATACAGTCAACCTTGCAAAAGTGTCTTTGGAATTGAAAAAGCATGTGGAAAATAGTAGGTTATGTGGAGGCCTGCCTGGAGCTCAGATATGAATATAACTGGAGAAAACAGGATTATGTGGATCAGAGAAAATATGAAAAATGCACTGAGAAACATGTAAGAGGAGTAAGCAGTTTCATTCAACATGAATTTCTGATTGGTCTGCATGAAAGCAATAGAAATGCCACATTAAATGGGACTTTTTATGGAAAATTACAGCCATGTAAATCAAATGATCAGATAGGCCATGTGGATAATCTCAATGTTTAAAATGAAATGTTTTTTTTTTTATTTTAACATTGATTGTTTACTGTCCTATTCCAGTATATTAAAATAAACTACTGATAATAACACTTTTTTGCCCTATCATTGTAACAAAATGCACCCATTTCATTAATATATATATATATTACAAACCAAGGAGCATTTATAGTATAGCTTTTGGTGGCTCTGAATCACTAGGTGCTCCTCCCCCTTCACGCTTGGATCTCAGTGTTCAGTGTCTCTGTCGACAAGTCAAGCCACGCTATACAGAAGAGCAGAGAAATTAAGATATCAAGTCTTTTGTCCAACACTCCAGCCTTGTTCTTTTCCCTTGTAGAGGTGTCACCAAAGGTGCGCACAGCGAAAGGCTCCCACAATCCGAGAACAGATGGCCGTGCTGTGAGGCTGTCTTCAAGAAATGCAGAATGCAACACAGCAGCCCCATGCAGGGAAGAAAGAGTGTGTCTATCAATTCTCCAGTTTTCAAGCACTGCAGCCCCATGGACTCCAATCCCTGATCACACTTTCCACTGCTGTCCTGCACCCCCTGTCAGCCCATTCTGTAGGTGTTAAAATCAG
Source organism: Atractosteus spatula (assembly GCF_055471065.1). Taxonomy (NCBI): domain Eukaryota; kingdom Metazoa; phylum Chordata; class Actinopteri; order Semionotiformes; family Lepisosteidae; genus Atractosteus; species Atractosteus spatula. The sequence goes on along the minus strand of NC_142723.1, from coordinate 3,506,433 downwards.
CAGCAGCTCTGGCTATTGATCTGCACACCTCTTCTATACATGTGCAGAACCAGAACCAATACATTTTTGAGAAAAAAACCCCAAAGGTTTACCGTTGCACAACCAAGACATGTAATAATGCGCAAAGAAATATTTTCAACGTCTGATTATTATTCAGAAATAAACAGTAAGATTAATGTTTCTCTAAGGAATGCACTTTTTACAGTTAACAGCTTTTTTTCTCCTCTCAGGGAAAAATAAATGGAGTCAGCTGCACACCAGCATGAGCTGCAAACGTTCATTTCACAAGGATATCCTACTAGCATCTATTTCATGAACCTAAAGGATGAAAAGCAAATCCATACAGAAGACAGTTCCGGAAGACATTACCTGAGACATTTAACCATTTTAGCATATTAAATGAGTTTTTATTTCAGTGGCCAAAGGTTGCATTGAGGTGGTTTTGCACGTACTTTGGTAAAGAAAACAAAGTCTACTGGTCTTCAAGCACAGCTGAACTTCTGAAATGCCAAGGAATCTTGCCTGATTGTATAAAGTCTGGGTTCCAAAGATGTGGTCCAAGAACACATGTTCCAATGTTTGTATTAAACCTAGAAAATGTATTTCAGCAACCCCAGCAGTTCAGATAACATATAAATAATACTTATCCCAGCAGGTAAGGCAAGACGAACAGCACCAAACTGAGTGAACAGAAAACCGTTCTAATAGTTTAGAAAATAAACATGCATCTACAGAGCACAGGATTCTCATGCTGATCGCTAGCCTGTCAACAGCTTGTCTGTAGGCAACTGCAGCTTTAAGCGTCTTCTCTCAAGTTGGTCCATAGTTTTTACAAAGAACAGATGGCACAACTCTGTGATGTAACAATGGTGGCAAGAACTTGGGTAAATACACAGACGTGGCACTCAGGCACCTGGCACCAGATGACCAAGCATATTAGGCACTCTGAAGCCAATCCCGTTTACACAAGGATGGATGTTACCCGTGGGTGCCTGGGGCACGGCCTTCCTTCCCTGGCAGGCCGACAGGAAAGTCACGCTGGCTCTGACTCCGTCTGTGTGAGGCACTGACTGCTGTTCCCGAACGGTGGCTTGCAAGAGAATGTCACTATTCAGGATGGAGAGAAATCACCATGGAAACTCGCTTTGAAGCCAATCAACTGCCATCTAGTCTTCTAATTAAATCTCAGTTATGTTGATAAGTTTATTTCGGCTATTTATTATCTCCCATTTAAAGATGTGCACGATAGAGTGTGCCAATAAGTTTCAATAAGTATGAGTTGAGAAAAAGCATGCACAGATGTACTTAGATTATTAATAGTGCTAGAAATAGGAATAAATGACATACACCACCACATATAGCATAATCAATTTTTACTTCTGGTATTTTGTTATGCACAAATGTACTCAATGGTACTAAATGAAGAATATCACTTCCCATGTGTAGTTAAAAACTGCAATACATAATAGCTCAAAATAGAGCACTTTTCAGCATTGTGCCTCAACTAATTATTCCCCCTTCACTTTCAGGTGAGTATGTTCTGTCTGGTTCCACCTGACCAGCTCAGAAAGTGAACTCTCAGCAACAACAACCAGTCCATCTGTTCACATTCCCTGTAAACAGGAGGCTGTCATTCTCACTCAGTGCCGAAGTGCAGCCAAATTATATTCTCACAACACATAAAATAACAAGAGCTTCATCATGCTTCTATTTCTACTTAACTGTACTGTATGTTGAATACAAGGATACTGCAGGTAGAGCAATACCCAATTGCACCTGACCTTGATATTTTAAGACATGACTCTACACCGCTCTGCTCTTGCTATATACCAGACAAGTGGGAGATGACTGAATGTTTTTTTATCAAGTAAAAAAAAAGAAAAAGTGAATTTCATGACAAAGAAAGCTGGAAATATGATATAATTCAATACATAGTACTTTCTGCTTCATGAATGTAGCAATGGACACTGACATACAGTGCATTTTTATAACATGAAAGCAGCCAAGATTTACTGACCTTATCTTTTCGCACATGTACCCCTACTCACTCATCTCCTTGTTATTAACATACTGGCTCTGAGCTACCACTCATTATATCAAAATGCTTCTCTGAATTTTTGGATGGATTTGTAAAATAATTCTCACTAGGGCACAGGAAAGGCCACCAAGGTCCTGCTATTTGTGTCTTGAATAGATTGCTCTCAGCAGGAGAAGCAGTTCAAGGCTCTGCACTATGATACCCAAACCTAAATATACATATCTCTTAAGATGTTGACATCAAACAGTTTTTTTCCTTTAATTGTAAAACACTTTGATGAGATATATAAGCAAATCACCATCTGAACTAACCTATAAATAAAATAAACTCTTCTTCTGGGAGAAACATGGTTATGGCTGCCTTCTGTTGGGTCCCTTAGAGACACTGCATTAGATAGATTGTCAATTTCAATTAACACTACAGGTTATAAATAATTCCTCTGACGATTACAGTCATGTTCATTATAAATCTAAAAACATATCCCCTGCATTCTTTTCATTTCAGCTTTTCAGCTGTTTAAGTGGTATGCTTTTCAAATTATGTAGGAAAAAACGATTTGCAAGGAAAAGAGGACACGTGTTTCTTTGCAAATGGTGACACCAGGCTGGGCAGCCAGACTGAATGCTGTGCCCTCACAGCTGCAGCAGTGAGTCTGAACATCTCTGGTCAGGAGGAGGACAGGGCTGGACCCTGCTCACCATGTCAGATAACAGGAGAGGAGGCCCAAGCAAAGAGGGGCAGGTGGAGCGTGGCAGGGCTTGCAAAAAAGGGTTGTGGATGGTCCTTTCAGAAGCTGCCTTATAAAAACTTCACAGGCAAATCACTGCAAGTAACAGGTTTAAACAAGACATCCAATCACCCAGAGTTTATGGGCTTTTCAGAGCTGTATATCACAGCAGACAAGGAGCTAAACTGGGGTTTCAGGACGTTGGCTATTTACCTGCTTTGCTCCACAAGCACAGTAATCTCCAAGTCTCCATTTATAGATTATTCCTTATCCCTGTATTTATCTGTCTTTATATAAAAGAGGCAGCCTGATTCACCATCAAGGTTAACTCCCAATGTGACAGTGATAGAGGGTAGTGGAGGCCAAGTGAATGGGCATCGAGCAACATTGTATATAACTGGCATTTCTGCTGGCACTATCAGAGCAGACAACCTCACCCACAGAAAATAACAATTTCACAGAGCTACAATACAGATATACTTTACAATTAAAAGTTCTGAATGATGAATTAAATATATATTTAATTAACTATTTAATTTGCTTCTTCAATGACTGAAATGCTCCACAAATGGCAATGTTTAATATATATATACAGTATACTGTACAGTTTGTTTCAGCAGAATGTTAACTTTGAACATGGATGCTATCAATAAGAAGAAAACCTGATACAATCTCCCTGTGGCTGCACTTCCTTGAGGTACTTTGTGAATCTTTCTCTGAAATGAGCTGTGGATAAACAGATGTGTTCTGTCTCCAGACCGGTGAAGCACACAACAGCTAATGAAAATTAAAAGAATTACCATCCGTTCACTTGAAAAGCATCATGACTGGCTTTGAAAGCAACGCTGAATAGGCAACAATGGGGTTAAAATGCCATATAGAGAGACACACATAAGAAATGTACAAAATAGGTGTGCGACAACACATTCCCCTTGTGACCACCGAAAACTCAATTTCAGTGTGGACGATTTGGAAAAAATACAATTTGACAACTATTAGCCTGGGTGACTCAAAAGAGTGGAAATTCAATGAGCCAGATTCACTCAGGAAAAGACTCATGTTCCCTGTGAGAGACTGGAGGGGGGCTGAGGGAACATTTCTTTGAATCAAACAACAGCAACACAGGCTTTTCTTCCCCTTTTCACACAGCCAATTATAGATGATGATGGCAATGGAAGAGAACAAGGGGAAAGGTTATTGTTCAGAACTGCATTTTGGCTTTGTAATCCAATATTCCTGAGGCTAGGAATATAGGCATGTCTGAAAGCTACTGCAGAAAGACATTGTCTGACTGCATTTGTGCATGGAATTACAAACCAGGGGAATAATTCCTACAATGCACCTGCCTTTTCAGTGCCCAGTTAAGTAACTCTTTACAAAAGACCTCCTGTAACCAACTTACCTTCATCTACCATTTCTTTGGCTACAGACACAAGAGACTAATACCCATGCCAATAAATTAATTATTGTAAGGAACAATCGTGTCATGAACTATTGGAACAAAGGCGACATGAAACGATCTCACTTAAGACATCTCAAAGTTTTTAGGACCTTCTCTTATGAAAAGACGGATGATATTCCTTCACAAGATGTTCATGAAGCAGAAGTTAATGATTAAGCCAGGATAAGTGTGGAATTTTTCTATCTCATGTGGTAACAATAAAAGATAATTAAAAAAATGGTATAAAAATTGAATTATTAGGTATTTTTACAGGTTTTGAATTGGGGTTTCTGAGATAATAAGAAAATGTTATCGCCACAACCATACTTTCTATTAACATACAGTATCTGTTGATTAGCATTGCCCATGTGTAAGACTCAGTGTAATATATTACATATTCCTGGTCACTGTCAATGATACTGTAGGTTTCTCAGGTGGAGATGAATGAATTAAAACACTGGTCATTGAGAACTATAAGAACAACAACAGTGCTTCTGCATATATGATAAAAAGAGTGAGTCATGATGCTATTGCCGATATCTCCTGTCAGAGGAGGAGCTTGTCACTTCTTGTCATCATACCTGCCCCCTGAGTCCTCGATCAGGACCATTAATGGAGCATCAGGATTGAATACCCACAAAGAACCCCCATCTCAGATACACAATGCTAATACTTTTTGTGAAGATCCAAAAAAATGTCTTTAGAGGGAAATTTAAAAGAAATTTGTGTTCACGTGAAGGGACCTTTATTTTCCAAATTGCATTCACGTTAAAATCAAAGAGACACAAACAATATTACTAAGTAATATAAAAAAAACTAGTTCTATGGTGGTGCTTAACAGCACTCCTTTGAATTATAAAAACACAAGGTGTCTGCATGAAATTCACATTGCTGGGAGGCTGAAACAGTTTTGCATTCAGTGGCACATTAATTCAACAGCCCAGAAACCTTATCTTGTTGCTTGCTATCTCATTTTTCCAAGTTGTACACAAAATAGACAACTAGGAGCATCCAGTCTTCTCAAGAGGAATTACAAGTTTATACACCAAAGGCAAATGGCAGAAGAGATGGGGGAAAATCCAGCTGTTTTCTAAAGCAGTATTTCATCATGCATCTAAGCAGCGTCCATGATTCACAACAGAAGCCAGCTCTTTACTCCAATCATTTTTCATATCACCAATCTAACTCCCTATCACGCTGCTTAAACCCTGGTGCATGACCTCCTGAACCATCAGTGAGCCATTTATGAAACCATCCTAGTAAAAGCACTCTTACTGAATCTGTACAGCACAGGCGGTGCTGCATCTGTGAAATTCTTCCTTGAGGTTAGGGTAGAGAGTTTCAGTGCAAACTGAAAAGTAACAAGCAGAATTCCATGCTAACACACACACACAGTACACATAAAAGACATTTTACCAGCAAAAATCAAGAGCTAAAAAGCAATGCAAGATGACCAGTAAAACCAAACATAAAACTAAATTATATATTAAAACCTTCAGTGAAAGGGTCTGTTTCACTAAAAAGAAAAGACATTTTGAAAACGTTGACAATCTTGGAGTTTAAATGAATTCAGGCAATGAATTCCACAGATATAGTGCTGCAAGACACTCTACTGCACATTGTGGAAACTGGTTTATGATAGAAGTAAGAACTTCAGTACATCTCTGATTAATAACAGGACTATAGTCAAGGAAAAAGTCCTTAAATAACCTGGAGTCTTTCAGTGCCTTACACAAGAGCAGGAGAACCTTAACTTCTAATCTAAATTTCTCAGGGAATGCAATTTACAAAGGATGGGAGCTACTTGCTGATGTACAGTGCTATTAATTAGGACATTAGCTGCAGAAGTCTGAACATACTAAAGCCTTTAGTATCTTAGAAGATACTCCAATAAGCTATTACAGTAGTCTAATTTTAATTAAATAAAGCATGTGCCAATATTTCAGCATCAGACAGGGAGGTGCAATGTGACATAGATAAAAGAAAGACACGTATGTGATGTTCCTAATATGCACTTTAAATAACGCCAGACTTTCTAATTTCTATAGAGGATTTGATTTCAGAACCAACAACAACATACTGTAGCAGTCATCGACTGTATAAGCATAATCTGACTCAAAATGAGATCAAGGAAGTTTTGCTACATACTGTATGTATCTTAATATTAGACAAAGTAGTAGCATCTGATTTGGTCTACAGGTAAATCTGAATGTCATCAGCATAGTGGTGAATTCTATGTCCATCATACTGGCAACATGCACTGTAAATAAATCTTAAAGCTCCCAGCACAGAACCCTATGGAACATCCTGAGCAATAAGGACAACATCAAGATTTACACATTTTACTACAAGAAGCCAAAAAAGCAAAACCAGGGAAGGGAAGTACCTGTGATCCATAGTTCATTTTCTATTCAGTACAGAAGGATGCCATGAAGGACAGTGTGAAAACCTGTCCTAAAGTCCAGGAAGACAAGCATGAGTAATGTTATGATTTGCTGCTAGAAAGTGCAGATTCGTATTTGAAACTATAAGGAAGAATTCACATGCTTCGGTAAAGTATTGTTACTAAGTAATGCTTAAATAGTTTCTGCCTGCCTACTGCAATTCTGGGACTCCAGTGCTATTCTGAGATAGTGGAAGAAAAATACACGCATATTGTAAGAGTTGTCAGTGTCGAGCTTTCTAATCTGTGAAAGGCATAGCTGGGTTTTAGTGCTTCAGCTGAGCGAGCTCTGGCACAGAGAGCCAAAACATACAAAGGATTTTCATTCATTTCTCACCCAGGATGAGCATTACTTACGTTGACAGAGCAGATCTAATTCTGACTGAGTTCTTGGTTAAGAACCCAGACAGACTGCTGTGCAAGGAACCCAGCCGAAGTTTATGTTAAAGCTATAATGATCAGCTTGAAAATAAAAAAAAAAAATGGAGAGAGGCACTGGAATATTTTGTTTCTCAAGCAAATGACATGGCACGTCTCTTAAAATACACAGATGCTGTAAAACTTTAGACAACAAAAGATGATCTACACTGACTATATGCGCTGCTAACATATATTTTTTTTTCTAAATCAAGCTGACACTATACTACCTTCTCTGAAATGATTTCATTTCAGTCTGGCTCTTAGGATATTAATGAATAAAAGACAAAACAATAAAAACAGCACTCTTTTCAAATGGAAATAAGCTGCCTATTTAAATCAAGGTATTTGCTGGTGATCAATTACTTTAATTTGTGCATTTCATCGCTCGGCTGCCCTTCGCTTGTTTGTGTTGCACACCAATAAAAGGAGGCAGCAGGATCGTGGTTTAATTGATTACTTCGTTCAGGTAAGGACACCACAGTTGCTGAGCAGCAGACCATAATGCTGAAGAAGAATGTAGTTTTGGTGACCCAATAAATGACCTGTAAGAAACAAAAAGTGAAACGGAACAAAATAAATAAGTTAACACCACCAGGATGGATAAATACATTGAACTGTGAAGCCATAAACAATCTAGAGAATGTCAGAAAGTCTCCAAAATAAAATCCTTCATGGAGAAAAAAGAGTGAACTTCCGGTTCAAGAAAAGACAAGGTTTGGATTAAGTGTAGAATTTAAGGAGGGGGATAAGAAGAATGTAGAAGCAAATGAAATATTATGTTAGCCTGTGAGATCAGGCAAAAATCGCTGGTAGCAAAACATAATACTGTTCCTTCACACAGAAGAGAAATTAAAAAAGACCTTTTTTTGTTATTATACGCAGACATAGCAGAAATTTCAGGTTTCACCTACAATTTGGTTTTGAACTTCCTTATGGGCAAAACTGTCAACTCCACATTGTCCCTGTCCAACAACTCTGCCTTCCTTTTTTTTCCTCACGATACATACGGGTATTAAAGCTGGATTTCCTTGGAATTATATGGATTCCAGCTGCTTACTCCCTTTCCCAAAGAAGCTATCGGGGTTCCAGAGCCTGCTCAAGGTACCAGCATTTATTTCTTAGCCCTAGTGTTGCGTAGCTACCTTCTGAATAAGGGCAGATGCCACGCAAATAGCTCCATCCCGAATCTTCCCATGACTTACTGATTTCCATACAGGAGTACACTGGTGATTGAACCCCACCTTCACCCTTTAAATCAGGGAAAGGAGGAGATCAATCTGAGCAGTAATAAAACAGGAGCTGCTCTAAATAAGCCTGTCAATCTTCATTTGCATTCTCCTTTCATTTCCATCTATCATTAACAGGAATTTTGAAGTTTCTCTGTGATTTACCTTGGCTGTCTGAGGTAAACCTCCCATTTCAGATGTGTCACAGAGAGGGAATATTTAGGTTTTAAACTCAGTGTTGCTTTTTTTTGTATCTTTGATTAATATCATCCATTGACTCTTTCTTACTATAATGTACATGTTTGGGCCTGGATTTGAAAGTAATCGTCCCAGTATAAACATTTCCAATCTAAACGGACATTGTTCTTCATTGCCACAATGGTACAATTTTAAAAGTCTTGGTGATTTTAATTTTAAGCAAGGTGCTCACAAAGCAAAGTTGAGGTATATTGAAAGATCTAACCTACTATTCTTTAATTGTTTTTTCAACATGATCAAATATAAAACAATGGAATTATACCGGAGCAAAGCGAGTGTTAAATGAATTGAAACCAAGGTGAAATACAAAATTACATGGCTTGTTACTTGCTTTCATCTCAAGTAATGAAATTGCTTACTATAATCATTGGTTCTGGTAAGACGGTTAAAGTAGCACAAGCAGATGTCCGAGAGTGGCTCTTTGATGTAATTTCACTATAACTATCAAGCGGCCCTGCTTCCCCAGTATGATTGTATATGAACGTCTGTTTCAGTTTTATTGAAAATGAAAGAGATTTCATGCAATTTTAAGCAGAAGTCACATAACGTCTACAACAGGCACATAGAAGAACTGCTGTGATTCTGAAAGGGCAATTTATTTAATTTGTAATATTAATGTGTAACATTACAAGCAAGAAGAAGTTCCGTGAAGAAGATCTCAGGTAAATGACTGGGCCAGTAAAGTCTGGAATATGATTACTTTGAAAATGTGCTTTGAAACAGTTTCAGGCTAACAAAACATTCAAAATGAAAAAAAACATTCAGCCATGACAAGGACATGTTCAGCTGGAGCCCCTTAACACATGCATGCATGTATAAAAATTTTAAAATAAAATCCTTCATGATTTAATTGAGTTTTGAATGAAATACTTTTGCACCCTACTCACTGTTCATCTTTGATACCAATTGGGAATCCTTGTAAGTTCTAATCGTGTATACTGAAACAAGCAGATGACAGGGTGACATTTATGGTGACAAAAACTGGGCTCCCACAAGCTGTCTCCTTTGTTAACGTCTTATTTAACCTTCCTTTTCAGCACTGAGAAAAAAAATAAAAATAACTGTATTTCATAGACTTCAAAATCAGCAATGAGTCTACAACAGCATGAGTCACACCCTAGTAAATTGAACTTTATTATTACTAATTCTTACCTCTGCATTTTATACGGCATTTAAAATTGAATTATAATGTCAATCTAACCATCACTGCAAAAACAGACATAAGTTTGACAACATCAGAAAGCTCAACAACACAACTCAGACTCTCATTAAATGATTAATATTTAACTTTTTTAATCAATGTCATCAATTAATTCAGTCATTTGTGATGAATCAATGTAAAGCATCTGAATCTTATATCATTGTTCCTTTCGCCTGAAATAAGGAGATCTATGACAAGGACAGACTATATGAGGACGTTTGAAATAAATTTATGAGGACGTTTGTGTATTCTTTTGTGGGACACATATGGGGAACTTTTCAGCATTGCAAAACATTCATTCCTAATAAAAATTCAATAGATTATGATGTTCACCAGAATCTTATTAAGCACATTCAAATTACTTTTTACTTTGAATAGTGAGCAGATAGGTTTGTTGATTTCTTAAAGGTTTTTGCTTTGTGAGACAAAATTCCGAGCTCAAGTGATATGATTTTGCAAAAATGCCATGTGCTCATTGTTTGGTATTTTACAATCGCCAAATGAGTTGATTAGTGCAATTACAGCCAAAAGACATTATATTAATGGATGCAAAAACAGTGAAAGATACGATCATGACCTTGATGAAGGATCTTGAGTAATGAAGATTTCCTGTTTGCTATCATCATGACTGAATGTGGCCAGTGTATGAGACAGGATGCCTATTGAGATGCCTATTGAGATATTCTGCATCTTCAGACAAGTCTGTGTCCAAGACAGAAGGTCACCCTATTGACCTAGGACCTTCATATCTGTATCATCCATCTAAATAATCTTTTTACAGGTGGCAGTGAAATTCCAGGAGGAAACAACCTAGCCTCAGTAGAATGACGCTGTATGCATATAACAATATAGATGTTTGGACAATATAGATCTATAACGTTATAGATGCTTATACCTCTCGGCTGTTCAGAGGTAGCATGCTGAGAACTGAAAAGTAACATTACTGTCTTCAGTCAGTCAGAGAAAAGATCCAGAGAAAATGTTGAAGAATCATATTCATTACTGAATGCTTGTGTGCCGTTTAATTCAAGGTGTGTGGAGAGGTTGTGGTGAGCGTTATTTGGACCGTTCCACTATTCTAGGCAATGGGTAGGTAGGCAGAAATATGAAGAAGAAATCTATTTTAACATAAGAACACTTTTGGTGCAGACTGATGTAACCTTATGCGAGACATTGAAAACGTCTTGAGCCAAGAGTTCCGCTATTCCTCCAAGTCAATCCACGAACATCAAACCTTCAGCAGGATAATGCAAGACCACACAATGCTGGGATTAAACACGATTTAAGGAAATCAAAGCCAAAGCCTGCCATACTAAGCTTTTTCTCCTTTTATCACCCGAGTCCAGTAGAATATCTTTTGAACCAATCATTGTAGCAGAGGAAGAGTGGTCGAGAACAGGTTTGTGTGTCAGTGCTGACAGGACTGTGGTAATGTTCATGGAGTCTGCTTCCAATATTAACCTTGTAAAGTTTTTGAGAGTGTATCCTGTGTCATACTAAAAACATTTCATTATTCTTTGATTTGTTTTATGGCCTCCATTTACTGCGATTTCATTCAAAATCCGTGTTTAAAATAATCAATGAAATCAATTAGACCTCAGTTTTTGGCATTTGTTTTGTGCAAGAGTACATATTTCTTTTTCTAAAACATCTGACAGTGCTACACTTGAACGGGTGGTTTTACTTTTTCACTCATCATTATTTAAGTATTGTTGTTTTTTTTTAAACAAACAGCCTGTTTAAAAAGTTTTAGACATCCATAGCACAGGTTAGCATGCTGCTGATCACTCATAATTAGAAAGGAGCTGACTCACCCTCCGTGACAGAAAGACAGATCAGTGAAATAGAGAGGCACAGAAGCCAAACTGTGGCAGCATTAAACTATTCATTATAATGCCGGCAATTATTTTCCTCTCATTTTTTAGCAATCCATGGAAAAGTAAATTCTTTAATCACAAAAGCCAGTTAGCCCTCCCGATTTCAAGCGTATTGCTGTGGCGTTGTTCAGTGCTGATCCGGGTACAAATTAGAGTTAGGAGGAGAGGAGAGCAGGGGATGGGGGGCTGGGGGGCAGGTGCTGGATTGAAAAGGAAGGTTGGGATAAGGGCAAAGGCACCATGTCGTTTTCATTAATGCCCTCTAATCTGCAATCACATCGGTCATGACAATGAAAATATAGAAGCGATTAGGACAAATGTGCAGGCGGTCAGCTGATAAGCTAATCATTCGTTTGATTGTGGCCCAGTCTGAAGATTACTCCACTTTTCATAAAACAAGACACATTCCGTTTCTCTATGCATATTTTAATATCTAAAAAGATGCATAGAACACTTAAAAAAAAGATCAACTTTATTTTATATTTGCAAGGAGAACTACAGTTAACAATACTGTGTGAATGGTTCTGTGCCAACAAACAAATATAATAATCAAAAAAACATAAGACAATGTACTGTGCTTTTTTTTGCTGACCGGTTGAGAGCAAAACCGGTCCAAAGGGAAGTTTTTGGATCCTCATTTATCATGTAATGTGTTTGTTTGCAGGCTAGTATTGAAAATGAGAAATAGCCATTCTCAATGTCTGGACACTTACGTAATTAGAAAAGAAAAACATTTTGCTTATAGGGCTGCCAAGGTCTTGGGGGAACTAAGTTGAGCATAGCAACAGATGGAACGTTTATGTTTTATTTTTAGACAAAGTCTTCAAAGACTGTTAGAATGCACAGTGTGTCTCATCTTCCTCACAGAGCACAGCAGAGCAATTCCCACAAAACTGAAAGCAAAATGACTAGAAATAATTAGAGAACTACACAGAAGTCAGAGTGTTCAATACAAGTCCTACTATCCTGTAGATGGAAAGATATCCCTCACACCTGGAGGACCTGATTCTGTTTTGTATCTTGGAAAAGACAGCTGCCCTGAAGAACAGCAAAAGTATTCACAAAAGCCAAAGACAGAATTGTACTTATAGAACAAAGAGCATTTCTGAAATAAAACACTACACATGGCCCCAAGTAGCTGTGCATCTGAAAATGAAGACCACAGCAACAACAGACAAATGAAAAGTCATCCAAAGAGCAATTATAGACAGAACACAGCACGTCCATTAAAGAAACACAAAAAAGGTTTAGAATTGAAAATACAAATGCATATAAAAGACCTGAAATAAGTCAGCCTTGTGTCATGGGGCTGTAAGCCAATCAACCAAGGTTACAGTCATTCATTGTTGGCATTTATGTTGCAACATTTAAATGCATACAATTCTGTAATTGCCAGGAAATGGAAAAAAACATCACTTTGCAAGTATGGATTTTTTAGAAACAAATGTTACAAGTACTGTATATGATGTTACTTAAATCATTTTAATTGGTTTGAAAACAACACGGACAGAACAGACATTCTTCTGTGTAATAAACAAATTCGAGTTACATTTCTGAAAAATGCATTGATAAACCCAGCCGTATCCAACTGTACAGTATGTACAATCACACCAGTGCATATACAGTACATTATGGACCTAATGTATATCCATACATTATGGAACTTTTCGATTCACTTTTTGTCTCTTTCAATAAATTAGGATTCCCAGACCTACACTCTCCAACTGTCTTTCAGCAGTACGTGACAGCTTGGATAGCCTTAGCTATACTAGACTTTTGACCTAGTCACCTCACAGATACGGATAAAATGTGTTGACTCCACAGATTAAATCCAACCTATGTTAAAACATTTCACAACAAAAGAAGCACTGTTACACAAAAAAAAGAAACATAATGCATATTACGTAAAAGTGTCCCATTACACAAGGTTGAAGGTGATTTTGAAGTTACTGCTTTCTCTAATGGCCAACATTTCCCTCTATCTTGGGATTCTAACCTGCAGCTAGCCCTCACATGCATTACTCTTGAAGCTCCATGCAAACCCAATCAAATACCGTAAAAAACTGCCGATTAGCTAGGAGCAAAGGATCCCTTTTTGCTTTGCTTGTTTAGCTGGGTTTGTACACTTCCCCCCCCCGAAAAGAGCAATGGCCTTGTTCAGCTTCAGATCTGAGTGTTCACAGACACTGCTGGCAGCCCCAGCCCCAGATTTAGCTCTCCGCGGTGCTTCAAACCTCTCGCTGGCCACACCACACTGGAATGGCTGTAGCAAACATGGGCACAGGATCCCAAACCAGCCAAGCTTGGAGGGGTCCTCGTGAAGCAGGATAATTTAGCCCTAGAGCAAATCAGGAGCCGTCAATCTGAAAGCAACTTCATCCTTCATTAATTATTTCTTAGGATGCAATATTCATTTGTTTTTTTTAGCATTTCAAAGAGGTCCTGTCCCATATTTGAAGCTCATTTAAAATGCATACTTTTTTTAAAAAAAAAGACAAAATATGGAACAAACAAAGATAAATCAAACTTTCACCCAATCCCTTTTGTTTTGGAAGGGACGTTTTCCTTTCTTTTGCAGCATTTTCTGCAATTAATTACAACATAATAAATTCATGCTTTGCAGCTCAATCGTTTGTGCCTGCTGAGTCCATTTTCCTAAGTGTTCTTCTTGTTACTGCATTCAGTGAATTTTAAACCACACTACAGCGTGCAACAATGTCTTATTAAGGATGAGTTAAAATGCAAAAGGAGATATGTAGTAAACATTGCATAAATACAGAGTACTGGTGTTGCCTTGACCTCTTAGTGCTTTCAACTGCCACTCAGCTGGTCCTTTCATTCCTGCTTTCTAAAAAGTATAGGCTCCATGCAGGCTGCAAATGGTTCTCAATGCAAAAGCTCTTTCAAAGACAACATGCAGAGTTTGATGTTAACAAGTGTTGGACATTTTAACTAGCTGTTTTAAGCTACAGTACATTTCCATCCCTAAACAACGTTAAACCTAGGTGGCCGATTTAAATGGCAGAAAGCTTTGTAGTGCTGAACTAAAAACGTCTTGATGACTGTTTTTTCGGTCCTTTTTTTAGACGTCTTTTTTGATTTAAATGAAACATGACATTAAATGTGTATCAAATGCCATCTAAGGTTTAGCTGGGGGCTGAAAATAGAAGTGCCCACATATGGAATCTTCACCGTCTACTTGGAAAATCTTCTTCAAAGTGCTTGTTCTGAATTTGGATTTCTCTCTGAGCACGATGGCCCATCCAAATTTAGCTCAAGCTGGATCTGCAGAACAGTGAGAGGTGATCAGGCTGAAGAAAGCCACTGGGTAATCACAGCGGGGAACCTGTCAGCTTACACGGACCCTGAGTAATGTGACAGGATAGGCTATTTGTCTTCTTGGTGACTTAAAAAAAATAAATTCGCATTAAAATCTAATGTAAAAAAAAACAGGTTGGGTGGGGGAGCCGCACCTGTGTGTGATCTGTAATGGAACGAGCCATCTTCTACAACCATCTGGAATATTGCTTTTCAGCATGGAATTCACCTCTACTTGTATCTTTTTTAAAAATATGTTCTCCATTGTTTATCATGTTTACAGTGATGATGAGTAAACCTGCAGTCTTTCATGGAAGAGATGCAAAATGTTACAACATAAAGACTAAGTAAGGGAGAAGAAGCAGTAGTGTATCTTTTGTAAACATTGCCATATTGGAAATATTGTAAAAAAAACGTTGCAAAAAAATGCAAAAATAAAGAATAGATCAGAGGATTAGGCTATTGCCAAAGAGCCTATGAGAACAGATAGTACAGTACAGAAGCTAATCAAGATAGCACTGCCTTATCAAATGTTGAGGAATGTATCATATCCTAGGGCAACACAGATTGAAATACGGCACAGGATAGAACTTGGAGACTTCCAGATAAACTAACTGATCTCACAATTTTACTTTTCGTAAGTTCATATTGTTACTAGTTTTTGTGTTAAGAATGTGTGATCAATATTCAAGCAAATAAGCTGTTACAATTGGTGAAGAATTGCATGCTGTCTGCTCTGTTGGAAAATAATCAAGTAGGTGTGTTCAACAGCCATAGGATTTGAAGAGAAAGTGCCACAAATGTGCAGTACCTGCAAAAAATTACAAACACAAAACAGTATATCAGATGATTCCAGTACCTGTTTTTGTGCATTTTTCTGTACATACAGTACTGTAGTTCTTCTACAGAACAAGAATGAACCCTCTTGAGTTTTGTATACAGTATTAAAGGCAGAAGCAAACATTCTGAATCTGCTGATAATGTATTTAAAGAGCTCAAATGTACTTTTCAGATGAAAAGAGGTTGGTGTTACTGGAGGGTTACCATATTTGAACATTCAAAAAAGAGGAGACTCCTTCAAAAAATGAGAGGAGAGGGGTATTTGCACAAGCGTTTATTAAATTTTTTTGCATTAATGTTACTATCATACAATCAATATAACACTATGTTATATTGTATATATACAGTATACAGTATATAACTTGTATACATACAGTATATAACTATATCTTACCAGGTGTACATACCAAGCACTCATCTCACCATTATTTTGAACACTTTGAAAACATGAGAATTGCATCTTTAGTCTTGCAATGAATTTGCACTTTTTTTTGGCGTTGTGTTTAGATATAGCGAAATATTATATCAAATATCAAAGATCTCTTGAACGAAACACTGCTGTGCAGAGTACACGATCAGACCAGACACTGAAATCAGTGCCTTGGCTGAGCCAGGGGTGAATGAAGACTGACTGGGACAGTGAACTTAACAATTCAATGACAATCAACACACGGTCTCTCTCCTGAAATATCAGCACTCTTAACCCCAAGAACCATTTTGCACAGAAAACATCTGGGCAAAAAGAATAAAGCAAAAATTCTGGACAATTTAAGATATTTGATTAAATTCATAGGAAGGAAAACAGGTAACCCATACATTCTACTCGGATGAGTGAATGAGCACCTGATGTGATCTCATTTAAAGGACAACATTACTTTGAGAAATCTCAGCTGGCTTCAGGTATCACTTGCAATAAGAACTTTATTTTGCATTTGATTTGTTCTGTTTTTTGTGCTATGCCAGGTATTTAGAAAAAATATTTTATGGCAATCCCAAAAGGGAAATTATAATACACATGCTTGAAAACTAGTCCAAGAGAATTTGAGAGGATCCTTCATGTGGAGTTAGAAATAGATTGGAAAAAAGAAATCAATCAATCAAATCAAAAATACAAAAAAGGGAAGATAATTCTTTAACGTCAATTTTATAAGCTCAATCTTCTAGAATGTTCTTGATATTATTTTCTAGTGGGACATCCTCAAAGGAAATAATTTGTTTTTTTTTAATTAGGCTTTCCAAAAGAGAATCTCCCCTCAAAAGATTCAAACTAAAACCAGTCTAAAGAGGAGAGAATATTAAAATACAAGTTCTTTGTCACAGTTTTGTCACACTGCAGCTTTTTAAAACGGTTCCTTCTTCTAGCTGTTTTTTTTTTCTTAGCCTTTCTCCCCACAACAGAAACCTGGCATGCTGAGAGACTGTCCTTGGCTTCAGTAAGGACGTCTTTAGTGTGCGCTTCCCAGGATATGATTCCAGCTCAAGTAAATGAAACTGACAAGAAAGGTAACAGCAGCAGGGTGGAAAGATGAGGTCTATCTCAAAAGTGGAGTGTTGTGGCATGTCAACATTAATGATACAATCATTAACTTAGGAAACACTGCGCATATGCAGATATGCCCTTTTGAGTCCAACGCAGGTTGACTACAAAGCAGAACTCACATGCTGAAGAGCACCCTTGCTGATTCTGCTTTTTGTTGATTCCAGACTGGTTTTTATCATGTCTGGGTTAACAACAGGTTCACACAAAGTTCCTGTCAATATCACGCTCAAAACGACATGCTGTTGGACTGTGTTAGATATTTCTTAATACATCAAGTCGCAATGGTGGAGCAGAGTGCATGACTGCTCCCAGAGTGCTGTCTTTTGATAAATAGGTCACATTCGCAATACCAAAGGTCACTTCACAATTTGTTCTCTAACATCTGAGAGCTCAAAGGCAAAGAAGGCAGAATAACTAAGCTTTTCTTAAGGATGGAAATCATGTACATCTTTGTATGTCTTTTTTTTCACTTTTCAAATTATGGAAATTTCTCATTTCTAATTATTTTCAAGTTGGGGCTTGCCATTACAACCTTCAGAATTTATCCCCAACTGCAATGCCATGATATTCCTTACCGATTTTTACCTAAGGGTCCCTCCAATTTTGAAGATGTTCGCTTTTTTCTGGGGCTGCATACAGTAGCTTTCAAGTTCTATTCCTAAATGCTCACAACACTTTTTTTCTAATCTTAAACTTACAGTATAGCAGTGCAGATCTTATTTGAAGGCTGCAGAACAAGTGGGATCATCTATTAAGAAGTGAAGACAGCATTCCTTGCTGTTCTGGTGATATACTGTATCTAAAAGCTACTGTACAGTACATTTGTATTATATCTAGAAAAAATAGTAAGAGGCAGCTGTCTGTCACATCTCAGCACATTAACAATTTTATTAAAACTGCCAAACAAGTTACCCACAGAAACAGGACGCTGTGACTTTGAAGCTACTTTTCTGTCAAATCATGAGTCTGCTTGCTGGTCTGGATTCAGAGAAGAAGAGGACATAGAAGATTGTGTCAGAAAATGTTACCTCCTCTTACACTAGGCTCTTAGATTTAATAACATAAAAAAATGAGATGGTTTGCTATGGGCTATTGCTGCTTTAAAGCTCTTTTGTGGAGCTTGTCTGTAAAGATCACTGAAATAACACTGAGAATAAATATTGATGAGCTTGGTGTAGTCAGAACAGGTCAGACATTCCTGAGCACTAGTGTTGCTGGCTGCTGGTCTGAGAAAGACGGTTCTGCCTGTTTTGCTAGTCGTTTCCCCAAGACTCACAAGAGAACCAGGGGGCCTGATTCTGTTTTCCTCGACAAGAAAAGGAAAGGAAAAAGCAGTCAGCAGCTATCTGCTGAATGTGAAGATTATACTGACTGTGCCACAGGGAGCTGTTCCAGGTTCCCAAACAGCAGTGAACCTAAGCACCGCTGCAGTTTAAATCACTCAAACAGGAGCTTTCTTCGCACCTACACATTTTATTAGACTCTCACCCACGGCAGAAATGCATGCTCTGCTAAAAATGTAGGGCAGAGGACACAATCAAATTAACTGAGGATGAATCCTCCACTGTTTACATTTTCACAAAAGACTTTTTTTTCCGAAGAGGTTAACCGACGAGTACAATTATTGTGGAGTCTGCAAACTGTTTTTATCTTCATTTTCAAAAAGAATAAATTAACGTCCCCTACATAATCAAGAGAGGCAAAAAAAAAAAGAATGAGAATGGTCTAATCATTTAAGTACAAACAGCTGAATTACCAAATAATTTAACTTTGTAAATTATGTTAACCTCTATATTGAGTTTGGTAGCTGTGGATTTTGTTCACCTTCTTTTCAATAATAATACTATAGTGGCATATAATGAATAAGAGAAAGTAATAAATAGGCCCATTTATTTTACTGATTTACTGACACAAATGGGACTGTAATTTTCTAAGCTTTTTTCCAAATGGAAGCAAGCTTCACTGCAAGTGCTGTCTAGCCTTGCTGCTCTGTTTGCTTCTGCCTTGTATTAAGTTAATGCGCACTGACAGAGGTAACTCTTCACTACCTGGCTGGGCGAGTTCTACTAAACACAAGATGGTAACCAAAATGTCAATTACTCTTCTGATAGCAGACAAATCGCTGGGGGTCTAATGCAATTCCAGCAGCAATAATTAGATAATGGGGGTATAGAGCGAGTCTGGTGACAGACCTTCAGAGATAATAGAATCTACTGTTCCACCACTTTAATATTAACATGATTCGGCCTTGCTCTATCAGTTTAGGCTAATTTGCAAAGGCCAAAAGGGACTCACTTTTTTTGGCAATAATATCATTGTACTCTATGGGTACATTTAAAGGGCATGTCTCAGTTGAATTTTCTTTTCTCCTCCTTCCTACAAAACCTATGCACATTTAATGTGCACAAATAGATTTAGAATCTTCTGCAAGGAACTAAGGAATGCCAGTCGTAAACCATGGTTTCCTTATAATCTAGATGCAGCAGTGCATAAATGGAACTGAAATAATAATTTTCACAAATACTGCTCTTTTACATCTGGTCTTTTTGAACTCACAGGCTCCAGGGACATGCAAAACATCCCCGTGGACAAACTGTAGGCTGACTGCCCACCTAATTCATTTACCATGGAGAGGGCAGATCGCTCAGGATGAGCCCACATGGAATGCTAACTGCCTTTCATGACGAGCTATATTTTTACTACAACTGCAGGAAAGCCGGAAGGTCTCTAAGGTCTTTAGCACATGAGAAAAATTTCTGATTCATTAAAAAATATGGTATGGTTTTCTGTAATATACAGTATACTGCATGTAACACATGCAATTACACAACAGGGAATCTTAGATTCATAGTCAGTATGTTGCATATATAGAGCTTTTCATTCCAAAAGATCCCAGTGTGCTTCACATAGAGCAGAGGGACCCCTTTACCCACATCAAGAGTACGGCCCCACCAGGGTGACATTCATCAGCCATTGCATACCAGCTGTTCTACTGCATATCAGACCAGGTTGGGAAATGAGAAACTGCTTTACCAATATACTTATGGGGAAACCATGTACAAAGAGTACTATTTAATGCACAAGTCCAAGTCCAGAATGGAATTAAGCCTGGACACCCCTACTGCTATGAACAGCACTCTAGGATCTTTAATGACCAATTAACTTGTGCACCCACCGTGGCCCAGATAGAAGAGTCCCACCTACTGGTCCATCAGCGCCAGTTACAATGACAACCTGGATTTCCTTGGAAGTCTCCCATCCTTATACTGACAAAAACAGTTTAGAAGGTGGTTAAGCTACTAACCTTTAGAGAACACTCATGAAATCATTACTCATACAAGATATAAAAGGTATTTGCCAGGACAGGTCAATTTAAGTACCTTGTGTATTGTACTTTAACAAAAAAAAATTAAGAGACCAGAACATCATCACATGAAAAGAGGTTTCTTCAGAGAACATGTGACAACCCACTTTGGTGTTGAAGGTGCTACAGTATGGGCTACGAAATGCAGTTTATCAAATTCTGTAAATTAATTTCCTCCTTGTCCGAGAAGACATTAAAAAGTGTTCTTCGTACAAATTATTTTTTAAAGATCTAACTCTAAGAAAGATACCTTGTATCACAAGTGTATGGATCAGTTGGTGCAGTGATATTCTGCTTGTTTGTTAAGACAGTTTTACTTTTTATGTCATTCTATTTTAATGGGTTTTCAAAAGTGTTTCCATGCTAGCAGAAATATCCCATTCCTCTGAATTAGGCAAAGTTTCTGCAGTAGATGTTTTTCGCACATAATTCATTAATAACCTTTTTTAAAGCAGCACTCTGTATTCTGCTGCTTAAATACAGTAAATGTGTTCATTTTGGTTGGGTGGGTAGCTGCATCAGCGTAGGCTGCAAAGGAACAAGTAATAGGTTTTTCCATGCTGAAAAAAGAAGACAGAAAACAGCGTTTCGGCTATGGAGCCTTCTTCAACCTCACACTTGAAGAAGGCTCCACGGCCAAAATGTTGTGTTTTTTCTCTTCTTTTTTCAGCATGGAATAAACCTATTACTTGTAAATGTGTTAATATATATATACTGCATACACACACACACATCACATACCTTTCCAAAACACTTAATGATAATGATAATGTGATAATGTTTCTTTATTAGCCCTATACAATTTCATGCATTAGGAATTCGTCTTTTCGCATACCCCAGTTTTTCCTCCATGAGACACAGACACACAGACAGGGAGAGAAGCTTGAGGTCAGAGCGCAGGGTCAACCATTGTACGGCGCCCCTGGAGCAGTTGGGGTTAAGGGTCTTGCTCAGGGACCCAACGGAGTAGGATTCCTCTGCCGGCAGCGGGATTTGAACCGGCAACCTTCCAGTCACAGGCGCAGATCCTTAGCCACAGAGCCACTCACTTCCAAGCTGAGATAACTCTCTCTTATCCATTTTATGTCCCTAATCCTGTTCATCGGTTTAATTCGCCATATATCACGCAGTATTTCTGAAACACATTTGTTTGCAAATTGTTTAAAGGCTATCTGCCAAATACTTTCAAAAATGATCTCCTTTCCCATATCCCACCAGACAGTTCAGCTCCTCAGCCTTCAAAACAATCAAGTGCTTTTTCCAGGAGCACGCCAGGGAAATTTTCTAATTATAAAACTTAAATGTGTGTTTCTGGCCCTGAAGCAAAATACAATAGCTCAAGCCATAAGTAAAAACCCCAAGGCCAGCAACTGTTTTTTTTAATATTTGAAGAAAAAAAAAGCCATTCCCGACAATATGATACTCATGATTATTCAGCAATGCAGCAATTAAATTTAGGAATTTTTCCTAGATTGTCTATAATGCGTTAATATCACAAGTAAAATACTGTGTGGAGTGAAAATAATTTTAATTAATTAACAAATGTCCTGGTCAGTAACAGTAAGAGTACAAAAAAGAGTGAAACAAGAGTGGAATAAATGCACTTCCACCTATCACAGTTTTGGTATCAGCACATCCCTTTCTAACTTCTACTGAGTCATCCGATATGGTGTGGTTTTAGCTATATATTTCAATTTTAAGCACGCCTGTACACTTTCACCAACTTTTTTATTTTTTATTTTCATCCCGGAATTGAATTTGTTACTGTCATTCCATGTCAGAGACGTTGCTGGTTCCTACTCCGTGCTGTTCGGGAGGATAGCTTTGCCCAATTGTCTTACTGTGACAGTGAAAAACAAGCATGTGTAACCATGGGTACAGAAAAGCAAAACAAAGGTCAAGACGTACATTGTCTCCAGAATGCTTTAAATTTTCTGACTCAAAAAAAAAATCAAGGCTGACAAACAAGGTTGGAGTGAAAAGAGACACAATCATCTGCAAGCTGCTGACTTTCAGACCATTGTGTTATTCTGATGTTCACATGGCAACCACCAATTTGCTGAAATATATATATACAAACAGTGGTCAAAATGGAAATCCTAGTATAAGATACTGCTTGTCTCTGGAGGGGGGGACATGACATGGTGGGGGTGTAGAATTATATTCTTCAGGAGAAACAGCATTCCCAATGACTTCAAAAGCTCTGGACTCTACTCACTGCATTTAACCTGCATTCACATATAACCAGACTTTTTTGTTATAAAAGGACAAAGTTAGAATGCAATAATTCGCAGTTTAAGAATTTGACAGCTTATGGTGAAGTCTGGTCCCTTTAGAAGAAAATGCTAACATGGAGTCTGACAGCCATTGTTAACTACCATTTCACCCTGAAGAAACATTTAGGAACAGGAACTGCTTTTTTGAAGTGCCACATTTAAGAAAAACATTAAATCACACTCTAGCTATAAATCGTAGCTTCAAAGGACTGTGGGAGTGTGGAACAAGCTTCCAAACTATGTCGCTGAAGCTGATACCCTGGCTCCTTCTAAGAAAAACCTTGCAGACACATCATAGTGACTAGCAACCAAATAAATATCCCCCTCTCATTTGTAATCTTTCTTCTGTTCTGTACTGCAGTATATATGAAACATTATACCACTTCCAACATCCATGGAATAAGCTGTAGTTTGATGGCAAACTTTGTAGAAACAAGTAATTGGAACAGATCTCCTTTGTTTTATTAGATAAATGTTCAACTCGAAGATGTTTTGGTAAAAAATATTTTTGTTTTTTCTGTTCTGAAAAGCACCAGTATGGAAAACTCTTAAATATATATCATACAGTATATACCTAGGCAAAAAAATGGCCTGCTCCTATAAAAGTACAGTAATTGTGAACATTAATAAACTGAAGAGCCAATCACTAATGACATTTCTAGCTAACTTCATAACTTCTCCTAACATTTTGACACTGTAATGCAAAGTGGTCTTTGTTATTTGAGTGGCATTCTGTATGAACTGGATTAAACCAAATGTGATGACCAGCTCAGCAAGAAAAGCCCTCAGGTACTTCCTTTGTAAGGCCTGAACTTCACTTGAATAAAACACGCACTGGTCACACTATGGAACATTTTATGATCCATCAGACTAGAAATGACTTTCACAATTTTATGCACTCCACATAATGTTTACTACAGTATGTGAAGCTGAAACGGTTTAAATGAGTCTGGTAATTAATTGATTTAGTCATTTTCAAAAACACTTTAACTCTGTCACTCATAAACATCATACAACTTCAGCATCATGGAAGAAGTCCTCAATGGAAATGTATTTGTGGAGCTGGGACATAATCCAAGTTTTAGAGAAAAATCACATTTGTTTTCTTACACCCATTTGCAAGTACACTTCACCATTCAGGCAGCTACACAGCACTGTAATTCTGAGTGAGGGATTTCTGGCAACCTAATTTCTAGTGACGGACAGAGGCCCGATTCCACTTTGCTGCACATTACAACAAACTGTTCCTGTCACTCCTGCTGACAAATAGAAATGTGATTTTGCCTCTGTATTATTATTACCAAATAGCTCATTCTGGACACCAATTCAATAATTTTTCTAATTACAAAAAATCTGAAGATAGCAGCTGAAAAATCCATCCTACACACATTGCAAACTACAAATAATTTACTTACACAATATAATAACATAGCAGCAATAAAATAATTTAATAATGGATTTGAAAAGGTTTAAACCAGCCCTAGCTGTAGTAGACATTTTATTTTATATTTCAAATTTAGGATATCCAAGTATTACATGATTTATATTTTTTTCATTGTCTTGTTAACAGGCTCATAAAAGCATTTACAGATTTTATTAAAAACCTAACTTTGAGGCACAATTTTAAATTGTATTCAGGATGTATCACAGATGCTATTAGCAATTTCCTGCTCAAATTCCTTTTGATGGTCTTACAGTAGAAATGTATAACTAAATGTTCTCAGACCTTTTTGGTTTACAAGCTGGAGAAAATAGGAACTCATAAAAAAGTGAATTTCTTGTTTATTGAGAAGGGCGACACACTGCAGCCTTAGACACAGAGCACTGCTACCTGATCACAAATAGTTACTTATGTGCTGCAAAAAATGAACATGTCAGATAACTGGCAGATGTAGGAGTGATGAGCTGAAAATCAGTATCAAATTGTACAATTTTCAAACTGGATGCGCACTCATAATGTTAGCAATCCTTTTATCTTACACACGCCATCATAAAGGATAAAGGATATCTTCCAACATGATTTGGTTTGTCTGGAGAAGCCTGCAGAGTTCCCCATAATACAAAAACAACTGTTTCTGATATGATTTACTTTGTCAGTGACGGCATGTCCAGTAAAGCTAATGGCCCACTTTGCAATCCTCTGAGCTCTCAAAGGCTAAACCAACTGTGCTTACGTTTTCAAAATGGCCAGGGATGTTTCTTGCCTGTGAGATGCATCCCAGGCCAGAAATCAAGAGAAATTGCTGCACATTAATAGATGAGCTCACATATCATGGTATTTCTGTGTGACAACGCTGCCTCCTCTCCCGCCCTCTTTAAATTGACAGCGCGGGTGTCATGATGACGTCAGTGGACCTTCACCTCAAGAAGCATAAAGACAAGCACAACTTGAACTCACATCCACAGAGTCTTCAGGCTGTCTGCTGCACCCGGAGGACACTCCAATTAAAATCTGAAACAAAAAGGGGTTTATATTTTGAAACACTTGAAGAAAGATGGCATGGTAACCGTTCCTTGACCAAAGAAAGGTTATTTCACAGACCGATCAATGCCACGTGGAAGAGCAATAATGACTGAATGACTGCTTAAGCAGATATGTAATGGGCCCCAGAGCATTACTTCAATTGAAGTCGATGTCTAACCCATCTCTCCAACTTAAATATAGAATAAAAAACTGTCCTGGATTCATTCCATGAGTGCTTAAAAAGTCTCAATCAACAATGCTTGTCTCTACTAAATAACTGGCTGAATTTTGTTAGTGAAGTCTTTTTTCTTCTTCATTTTTTTTTTGGAAAATAGTGGATTTTAAAAATACAGCAAAATGAGCCGAAATCCTGTATTAAAGTTACTGTATTATTACTACTGTTATTACTGCAGGTAACAAAAGAGCGTTGAACTGGGCACAGGCTGTCACAGCCGACCTTGATTTATATGGGGAGCTCGCTCAGAAATCTCCAACCTTTCACCTCATCCTCACCTCTGAACCGTCCTGAGATACGCTCTCCAGTTGTTTCTTGAAAAGGGCCTGGAATCATACAAATAGCTCTGTTGTAAAGAGACCTTCATTATGAGCTACTATGCAACTAATCACTCTAAGTGAGGTCAGCAGTGTGAAATAATGACCCTCTAGAGTGCTCTGTAGTGGAAAGTGCGAAGTCATGGCTTAGCCTGTAGGCAGGCAGCAAGATATTACCATACACTTCATGCAGGTCAATAGACCCCCTTCCCCGAAGGGTTATGTCTGTGACCTCAGGGAAGGGCACTTAATGTTTTCCCCCCTCTTCTAACATTATCTTTCTTTCTATTTCGGTCCTGCAGAAGTATCTTGGTGGTTTTTGGTCTCCTGGGAACCTCCGTATGATGATTTGTGATTTAAGACTGGCAGTGAAGGGGAACCACAAGCAGAAAGACATGTTGCGTCTGTGTTTGAAAGACATGTGATTTAAAAGCCCAGCTCAGCTTCTTATTGTGTGGGAACCTACTGGAGATATACTGTAAGTCATAGCTGGGCACTGGCGTTCTGAAGTCTGTGCTGCAAGTGCAGATCTGTTTGAAACACAGGGATTTCCCAGCAGCAAATTTTGACCCTGGCCAAACTGAAGATTTGGCTTTCCCCAACCTGAACTGTGCACATATCACTGCCCTGCACCACAGCCCCAGCCTCCAGGCACTCTTCCCATTCAGAGCAGCACAAACCCTTTGCTGAAACTGTGGATGTGGCTCTGCCCTTTATTAAATTGCCCAAATGGTTAGCAGATAAAATGTTTGTTTTACCCCTAAAACTCTTAAAAATGCAGTCAGTGGAACTTTGTTATGTGGTGTAAACAGAAATTTGCTGTCGTTGCAGCTCGTTTCAAACCATCTTAATAAAAATATCTCCCAGGCTCCCATAACGAAAGACTGTCAGGAGGGAAAACGGCCATAAAGACAGCGCCGAAGGTTTGTCAAGAGCTTGTTTTGATCGATTCTGTTATCACCCAGACAGAGCCCCTCCCTCCACCTCCACTCCTCCATCCCCCATCTCCCTCCCTCCTCCATCACTGCATTAAAAAAAAACTATACCCAATAAACCAAATCCCAACCTCTCCCCAGCCCAATCTTAATTAGCAAGGCTCAACATATCTCAGCTAGATGAATGAAGGGCACAAATGGGATATTCGCAGGCCAGGTCTAATCTGATCAGATCACAGACAGAGAACCGAAACAGTGAGCCCTGTCTCCTCCCCAGCCATTTGTCAGAAATAAATATCCAATTGACTTAAAAAGAGTGATAAGACTTTCTTTAGCGGGATTGATAGCCTGTTTTCCTCCTCTGACTTTTCTCTCTGTCTCTCTGGCTTGCTCTTGTGTGCTTGTTTGTGTTGCCGAGAGTCCTTCCTGGATGGGTGTCAGAAGGAATATGAAAGTCTGCTGGCAACCTTAAGTTAATGGCTCCCAACACATTAGGTATCAACACAAAGATCTTAAGGCTAGTCAAATACATCAGCCGTCCCTGGCTTACTGGCAATTAGTCATGCTGTCAGCAGTAAATAAGATCTGGATTACAAAAAAGTAAACAAAGTAATACAAAGACAGAATTTTAATAAGGAAGAGCTGTACTGTTAAGCCCAGATTTAAGGGATTTCTGGAATAGGTTAAAGAAGTGTGGTTTAATTCAGAAATGCCATGTTTATTTAACCCTGAAATATGCCTAGTACTGAAACAATGTTGGTCAAATAAAGCACAAGTGTTGTACTGAGGAGCAGGGATCACAACGCAAAGGTAAAAAACGGTTTTAGAGACTGTGAAAATAATCTCAGGATTAGGATGGACAATTTAGGAAGTTCTGTGAAATTCCTTTCCAGTAGTACTGGGACTGCATGCCAAACTAATATTAATACCCACAGCCAATTGCACTGCATGCTCTTAACACACACCCCAAAAAGGAAGTGTGTTTCTTCTAATGAATATATACATATACAGTATATGATTTCCCCCTTCAGTATTCAGTGACAACATTCAGACAGCAGTTGGTGAAGATACAATTGTTAATAAAGCCTTAATGCTTAATATTTATAGCAAAGAAAAACTCAAAACCTCCAGGGCCAAATTAGAGTCTCTCTCTTTCTTGTTAGTCAGTCATGATTTTTATAAAGCACCTGTGCTAAATATTTTAGCAGGCTGACACATTTAGGATGCAATATTGCTGTTTGTTATAATCCCCTGGGAACAGCAGAAACATACAAAAGCCCAGCTGTGATTTCTTATTCTTCTGCCTAGCTCTGACTAAATTACCCCTGTGCTCCTTACAGGGTCAATACCCTTCCCATTACAAATCAGCATACTTTAACTTGCATATGGTGTTACTAAGAGTTTCCTTTGGATGATACCATCATATATACATTGTTCCTTTTTATTATTCACGTTTGTCTATTGCTGTTCTGGAATCAGTCCAGAGAGAAACCATACACTGCCCCAAGCCTAATAATTAGGAATGTCCTACACTGACAGACTAAAACCTCTGATCTTTTCTTGACTCAAACTGCACAAATTATGAAAGGTATTCAAAAATGGCAACAACAATGTCAATTCAGTGTAGCCCTTGGAAAAAAAAAAGTGAAACAGGAAACAG
Source organism: Atractosteus spatula (assembly GCF_055471065.1). Lineage (NCBI taxonomy): Eukaryota > Metazoa > Chordata > Actinopteri > Semionotiformes > Lepisosteidae > Atractosteus > Atractosteus spatula. The sequence goes on along the minus strand of NC_142723.1, from coordinate 3,477,853 downwards.
GGACCATCTTATTAGAAATAAAAAATGCATATAGTTTAAACCAAGAAGTTAGTGTTTGCAGCTGGAGGTCAGGAGTGCATTAGCGGATGGGATTTAATCAGTGCAGCCATCAATCTTAAATGAGAGGATGGAGACACAACGGCCACCTGTTCGGGGCACAGGTTAAATCTACCTCTGTTTGAAGAAATTACCATATGGACCTCAGGCGGTCTATCAATCTACACCTGAAGAGAGAAGTGCGCTCCCAGAAGTGCCAGCCTTCTGAAAGTCAGAGAGTGAGAAAAGGTCAGGACCATCTGACATAAAGACAAAAAAAGAGAGAAAGAAGGCCGAGGGAAAACAAACAACCCAAAAAGGTCACTGATCCCACTAATAGGGCTGTTGACGTGACATTGTGAAAAGATAGACATCACCAAAGAAGGGGAATATTTGGACATTTGGAAGTGAGCATCTAAAGCTAAAAACATAGCTTCAGCACTGTGTTCATCCATATTTCTATAAACACTATTAAAAACCCCTTGTTCTAAAAGTTGGTGTTGTTTTACTTGAAACTACCGAAACAAAAAGAGGATTTGCTTTTGTACTTTTGCAACTCCGGTTTCTTTTATTTAACACAGTGCCCCAGCACTAATGAAATAATGGGCTTTGTATCTCATAACATTTCAAAGGAGGTTGAAGAGCAGTCCACAAAAATGAACAGTTGAAGAAAATAAAGTTTTTTGAAAAGTGCTGTGTGCAGAGCATTTCAAACACAGATGCGCAAACACTGTTGTGGTACAGTTAAATAAAAGTCCCAGTCGGAACACAAAACACACTTTGTCAACAAAAACACATTACATGTGAGATCAGTATTACATTCTGAATGTAAAACAAAGCATTCTCTTTAAATTAAATTCTATTCATTCTGATTAGAAATGAAGTATAAAAACATCTCTATTGACAAGTAGCACACAGTGTTTGGGTAGACAGTGCCAACACAAAACCCTTGGTGTCAGTGGCCTAGAGCTGCCCTCTACAGATTGCCTAGCACAGGACTCACACAACTATTGGTGCACGCTTCTGTTGACTACTAACAGGGTTTTTGGTGCAAGAGGTCAGATTCTTTTTCAGTGCTGTGGTACAAAGCATCATGCAATATGGAACAACCATCTGAGACAACAGTCTTTCTGTGAAACAGAAAGCTAAGATGTCCAGATTCTTGAGGGTGTGTTTTAAGACAGTGGGGCAGTCACTTGATTAGAGCTGTCCAGCTGCTTACATTAAGAGCTGTCCATATCTCCTCTGATCCCTTGCATGTTCTGCATGATCAAGAAAACTAACTGATGCCTTCAAACAGATGTTTTACAGCCCCTCAATGCAGACTTAATACAATGAGGACATCTTTTATCCCACATTCAATCAAGCTCAATCAATCAAGGCAATAAATGCATATTAGTTTATGGGCACGTGCAATCAGCAGACTTAGTGAAAAAAAAAATGAAGGGGTAACATGAAATTATAACGTCTTAGAGTGACTGTATGGGGAGAAAAACCTACAGATTCTGGTACACTCTGGGGATTTCTGTAGGAATGGTACATAATGACTATGTACAATATGGGTTGATGTCTTTTATGTAATGCTATACTTGTTTTTCATGTAGTGTTTATTTGTACTGATTGTATGCTTTTTGTAGATTTCTGTGAGCAAAAAAATAGCTGCTTGGATGCAAAACAAATTCCTGGGAAAATTAGGCATTATTATTAAATTAGGCAAGTATGAGCATATTGTATTGTAGAACGGGCAGCAAGGAAAAAAAAAAGTCATTTAATGACACAGAAGACATTGCATATAGGTTTTTGCAAGGTGGCTCCAAGAATAGACATTTCAGAACCTTTCAATACAATAGCCTTGGCAATCCTGACCTTTGCCCAGGAAGACTTAGATTAAATCCCTATCCTGCTGAATTGTAACACCTTCTATTACCTGTCAAGTCTCATCAAGATAACTCTTAAGTGTTCCCTGAGAGCCTATGACCTTGAACTCAATGGGGCCATGACCTTCGATATTACCGGCATACATTAACTTCACCGTGTGTAGCCTGTGCTCCAGCCTTGCTCCTCTGATACTGAATGTTGTTTTCCACAGCTTAAGGCTGCGGCCCGGCTCCCCCTGTACTCTGGCAGAAAATGACGGCAAAGTACCTTTGCCCTTTAAAAACCCTCAAATGCCTAAGGACATTGAGAACTCAATATTGCCAATATATCTGAAGTTTTGTGCTCAGAAGCACAGCAGACAATTTTATATAAAGAACTCATTGCCCCTTGATAAAAGGAGTGCTGGACATTCTGAAGATCTCAAGTCTCAATTCGACTATATTGCTTCCTCTAGATAATCGTCTTATTTTTCAAACATATTCTTCATCTAATCCTGTTTTTAAAACATATTTATGCTTACAAGTGCGTTGGCTGAAGTCACTTAATCACATGCAGTTCTGAGGACCTTAAGAAACAGTATTTATATTTAAGAGTAGATTTGTCATTTTTCCAATCTGTCCAAGAACATTTTTTAAAGAATTCTGAATCCTTATTATTTGTGAAATAAACATATGGATATTTTATGCAGATTATTTGGACTTTGCTTAAATACATCTGTAACTGGTATCAGCTTTCAAATAAGATACTAATGTAACTGTGTAGCTCAATGTTAAAAATCTCACCGATTCTTCATTACATATCTTTAGCTCTTAATCAATAATTGTTCCTCACTACACCTTATATTCTAAGTGGATGCTTGTGGTGTGGTAATATTAAAAGATAAAATGTTACATTCAAGAAACACCCCTACTTTTAAGACGAGACTGAGATTACAGCTGAATGATTGCAAATTAAATAACAGCCTGATTTAGAATGGACTATCTTTCAAAGGACGATTCATGCACATAATTGCACTCCTTTTAGATAAATCAGGAATAATTATACACTTAGCAGTGCTACACTGTTATTTATCTCATTCGCATTACTGCAATGACTGTATGGTACAGGGACAAGGACACAATCAAAGCCGGCGATGAGCGAAATTGTTAGCACTGGTTTGGCAATTGTGATATTGCATATCTAACAAGATGACGGTAGGCTGGGGGGGGGGGGGTTGGGGTTGAGGTAAGGAGATAAGAGTCAATTTCATTTTGGGGGGTTTACAAATTTTGACATACTTTGAATACTTCATTAAGGGGAAATAAACAAATGTTACAGGAACTCTTTCTTGTCATTTTTAAGAAAGTAACCCCCATAAAACCTCTTAATTCCCATTTATCAAAGCAATTTAGACACTGTTTTTATGAAGATAAAGCTGCACAGTGTTCTACCTGAAGTCATTTCAGTTCACAGTCAGACCCAACATCTACAGGCATGAATGCACATTCACTTTTCTCTGGAAGCCCTTAGATTACTACAGCTTTGCGATTCAAGCCTGAGGGGAGCTGACCCGATGACCCAGAGAAGCTTTGAAGTCATCATCCGTCTCCGCAAAATCCTGCAAATAGCAGGTGATCACCTCTTGCACGGGGAGATGGCTGAAAGACTTGAAGCACCAGATCGATGCCTAGCCTTCTGTGGTAATGAACTGGTTTCACACATTCTGTGTGTTTACACAAGCACAGTTGTGGTAATCTGATTTATCAAAAGCATTCGACTCAAACTCCCTTCAGGGCCAAAAGTGATTTTGAACTACCAACTGTAAGCAAATGGTATGACTTTTTTTTTCCAGAAGGCACAACCCTATTTTCTTTTAAGAAAGTGAACCTGATAATTTGCACAAACAGAACCAATTAATTAAACTGTCACAAAAGCAACATAATGCAGAGTCTGAAAATGTTTGGCTAATAGATGAATTGGTTGTATATTTAGAACTTTTGATATTTTTAACTTTAAACTCATTGTATCACACAGAAGAAAAGCTCAGCAAAAATAAAAGTTTACAGTACTTTATTTAACTATATGTTACGGCACAGATTTAACTGATAAATTAGTAATTACCACATTAAGGATCAACTGCGTACAATCTAGTGATGATTATAAATCTGTGATTTAAAACCTGTTTCTACTGAGAAATAGCCAAGTGAAGGCTTTATACTACATATTTACATAGTATTTACAAAGCAATTTGGTGCTCAATAAAAACTATTGCCAAAATCAAATACTGATGAGACAACAATCCATTCCATATCTTTATTATTAGGTATTATTAGATTTGAAAGTGAGTTCTTTAAAAAAAGAAAATGTGAACTGTAATTTAAAAAAAAAAACAAATCAACCACAAAAGCAGAATGAATCATACAGTATAAAGTAAAACTATTTTCTGAGCCAGTTGGCATCTACCAGCATAAGGTTTGATGGAAGGAACTTGAAGATCTGTAATCAGGCAGATGATCAACGAAAAGCAGTGCCTCAGGCCAGAGGGCTAAAGGTCACAGCAAGAGTACAGAAAACAGGTTTCAGGCTAGAGATACATTCTCAAATGTCATAACTTCACATTATTACAGCTGTCCCAAAGAATAATTTTCTACACAAATTGACTGTCCTTCCTTATAGGAATCCCGATCCAGAGTGCAAAATGTAAACGTCCTTAAAATAAATGTTATTAGACTAATTAACTCTCAATCTTCTGAGACATACTGTATAGAAGGAGGAGCGATTCATCATCTTCTCCATGATTTATAACTCTAACAGTAACTCCTTTCTGGGCAAATAAAACTCAGTCTGTCCCTCTCATTCTTAAACCTAACCGTAAACTATACTATAACCTTAACTGATAATAACCTGAATTTAACCTGGTGGATCTCGTTTGGCCAGGGCACTTTACCATAACACAAACCTGCACCTCTGACACAGCAGCGGTCGGGTTTGTTACAACCTTCCATTGTGGACGTGTCATCTTCTAGTGATCCCTGGGTGGATGCTAGAAATAACCACTACGACAGTCCACCCGTCCTACTCCCCTCACACATCTATATCTGAACCATCAGTGTCTAAAATCTATCCTGTTTAAGATAACCTTAATAAAAATCGATCTAAACAGTTCGTCTTACCTGGGGGACCTAGCCAAGAAAAAGTACAGAGCCACTG